>NC_052507.1:34641512-34941512 GCF_014356525.2 Nilaparvata lugens
CAGTGTGCAATGTGCTAGTTTGCACTCAGTGAAGCGAGAAAAAGCGTCTCTGTATGCACGACATGAGACTGTTTGTATGAGTGACTACCCACCCACCTACATACGTGTTAACTAATTTCAATTGAAACGATTCCTTTCTTTAAACACAGCTCGACAAACTCTCTTAACAAGCTTGCTGGGGATTGCTTTGTTTACAACTGCTTTATATTATCGTTCAGCATCCTGGCGCCTGACTACCCTCCCCTGCCCCTCCACTGGATTTTCAACGCCCGCTCTTCCATTAATTCATCCCTCCACCACCCGTCCTCAGCGTATCAGCGTAATTAATTGCGTTGTTATGGATTTGCGCCTGCTACGCTATAAAACATGACGAGGACGAGGCTTCTTCTACGTTTTCCTCTGCTTATACAGTGGGGTATAAATGGAAATTGGACCGGTGTCTTATGTTATCAGTAATTGGAAAGTTCAAAATTAAGTTGTGATTTAATTTGGGATAGAAAAAATGTTCAATGAATTAGTTAGAGTAGAGGCTAATAGTATATTTAAGCCTACCAATCAGCCTTATCTGAATGAAGGACTAGATTTATATCAGGATCAAGGGCTAAAATAATTAATTAATCAATTGGGTTCAAATTCAGATAGATTTGTATTCTAACAGTAATTATTGAAAGCATCTTTTAGCATCATCATCAACCTACTAAGACTAGAGCAAAGACGATAATATCCCTATTAGAGCAATTTAGTCAGATATGTATTTGTATGCAATACGCAATATTGAATATTGAGAATATATCGTTCATATCATTTATTTCCTGGTAATTTCATCGTAATAATTTTCATTAATTGTTGAACTTGATGATTTTGATAATTTCGAAAAATTGAAAATTTTGATAGGCCTAATTGATAATGTTTTGTTTTGCTTTGTTTCAGGTGAGTTTGAGATTCTGGCTCAACTTTATCGTGGGAAATGTTGGCAGAAGAGTGAGACTTTCTAATCTTGTTTATACTTTCTGAATTTGAGTAGTTATTTATTAATGCATGAGAATTCATTAATTAATTCACTACAAGCAGTCACTATACCCATTTAACAAGAGCAATATCAAGTCAACGTAAATTTTTAGAAAATTTAGAAAACAAGTCTTATTAATTTATCGGGGAAAGCATCTACTGTAATATCAAATATTTCTATGTTTTTCAATGTATTCTTTCTCTCAAATAGAATTATGTGCTCAATGTTACAATAAAACAATGTTATTTTCTCAATAAAGTAAATTCAAATAATATCTCATACTGGTAGAAATCAGAACATACTTGGGGAAACTCAAACAATGAATAATAATCGATGGGGACCGCTCGAGCTCGACAAGCTTCATTCTTCCAAAAACTGCACGTGTAGCGTTGGCCTGTCAGCCTCTATGAACAATGCTCTCGATGCAAAGATTCAATTGAATCGAATTTGTCGGCGGCACTTCTTGATGAAAACGGGAGAGCAGAGCGATCTGGAAGAGGGCCGCGTTTTTCGCTTGTAATATACTGTTCGGTAATTGAATAATGGTGCCAAAGAGACTGTTCAGGGGTCACAAACCCCGTTGCCCTTTTGTTTGCTGATATTCTTATAGCACAGGGTGGGGTTGCGATTGTATTAAAGTAAAACTCTGAAACGTGGGATGACTGGAGGTGGGTGGTGGTAGTAGTTGTGGAAATGGAAACAGGGTGTTTTACCCACGTTTCTAGGGAGAGGGGCGGGGATTCCATTTGTAGTAGCCAGCCATTGTTCTGCTCTCTTCACCTGACACATTATTTTATTCATAGGCTTCCAATCATTGGTGGCGACTGCAGTTACCATTCAGCTGGCTTCGATTACTCGCCAACCAACCCCCACCCCCCCCCCACCATCAACACAATTTCATTCCATTTGAATCGAAGTGATTTCTTCATATCTGTTCATGATTTCAAAAGAAGTCCTTGTGTTTCTATGTAAATTGAATGTGAATTCGACATTTCTGCTTCATTAGAATTTCTGTATAGACTGTATTTGTTCAAATTTGCTATTATCGTATGAAATTTCTCAAGGACCAGTTTGAAGTTTCTGAACCTGCGTATGAAGTTCAGATGATGTATGATGAATGAATTTTAATCAATTTTAGAGTCAGATCTTCAATTTTCCTTGTAAGGGATCTATCTTTGTCAGATGTAATGCGATGATTAGAGAGCAAGAAATTGGAAAACTAATGATCCAATGTACTCTAAGCTTTACTACAGATGGAAAAACTATAGTAACCCTAAATCATTTTCTATGACTTCACTAAAAGCTTCTTTTCTTGTATAGTAAGTTCATCGCATCAACTTGAAATTATGCCCTTGAGCAGAGATACGACCCTCAGAGAAAGAATGATACACAGTAATATCTCAATTGGCTGCAAGAGTATCAGAATTGATAGATATTTCCATACAATCTTGAGAAGAAACGAGAAATTCATTTTAGATTAGAACAATTGAACTGCGAATAATAATGTTGTAGTTTCTTCAAGTCTTATAGGTTGTTGCATAGTGGCATACATTGTAACTATGATTTTGATTTTATATGCTTGTGAGGAAAGTAGAAAAGAAGTGAGAAACGCAATAGATAATAGATGATGAGGAAATTCAATTGAGGAAGAGTGATGATTGAAGAAATAGGGATAGAGAGAATAAGAAATAAGTGGAATAGATAGAGTTTTGAAAATTGAAAAGAGATGTTTCAGAATGAAAGTGAAAGGGATAGATTTATTTAAGACTTATGAGTTTTGTAGATTGAATGAAACTGGAGAAAAATAAAATATGAATGATGTATGGAGAATTAACGTGATATTGAGTAGTGAAGAAAAATACGTAATTAAAAGGAAATGGAAAATTCGAGGAGAGCCATACAAATAGTAGAAGAGAGAATAGGATATACAAAGTTGGAGAAGAGACGAATGTGTGAAGCGATTGGAACGTGTGTGCGTGTGCTGGCTTTAAATGCCAGCATGAATGCAACACACGTAGAGAACGCGCCACGCAACAGAGGGCGTTGTTACACGCAACGTGACGTTGTGTCACCTCTCTATCTATTGGTGAGTGGCGCCACGGCCATTATAATAGTCGCTCCCAATTTTCCGTTAGCCGAATGTGGCACTGCTTAAATTGTAGATGGCAGCTGAATACGGGAAAGGGATCACATTAGTTCGCTACCCCTACCTCCCTCGCCACTTAAGTACTACTTGCAACTGGTTGATAATTCGATAGAATTGATTTCGTGAACGGATGCGGAGGGGTGGAAAGACTCGTGAAGTGTCAGAAGAATAGAATGGGTGTCGCAAACAATTCAGTATTGTTTTCTTTCTTTGTGCACGCCTCAGCTTTCAAAAAGCTCTCACTGATCGATCAGTGTGTGACGAGTACTTAGTGTCAAGGGTTGTTTGAATTGTTGAAAGAATTTTGGGGTTGCGTACTTGGTAGTGATTGAAAAACGGGGCATTTAGTTCTTTCTTACTTTATATTCAAATTCTTACTTTCTCTATTCCTATATTGAGCATCCATGGTATGCTCCATTTTCATGTATAATCCATCAACATATTTGTTGTTTCTACATCCCTATACTAGAATTCTTCATGAAAATTCTGTGATCAGGAAGTATTACGTTTCTGAACGAATAACAGTATTTTGTTAATACTGGAGTGAATTTGGAAGTTGGAGTTGACTTCCTCCTCTAATTTATTTGATACTTGTGTAACATTGTAGCCTGATCAATAATAAATTCACACAAGCTCAACAAGAAAAACGTTCAAAGAGGTGGTTATTGTTATTTCTAAGGTGCCATAAACGATGCCGTATTGTGTTTCTCAAGTTAGTATGATGCGGTAGGAAAATACACAATGTAAAGTAAAGAAAAAAGATTGAGGAAGGCGACGCTGCAAGAATAGAGGAAAGAAAACATTGGATGGATGAAAAATTGGAGTAGGAAGGAGTAAGGAGTCAGAGGAAGGGAGCGAGTACCTGGCTTGTGGGCTGAGAAGACACGGTAAAGCTTTCAGTTCATATGAGAGAGGCCCATAAAAAGACTTTGTAAAAAACGGGCTATCAGCAGGGAACTAGTAACATTTTTAAAACAATATCTTCTATATGGAAATTGCATGTCTAATAAACAAAGTTTAGGCGCGCTCAGGCCGGTTATACAAAGTGGAATACATTGCTTATTGAAACAATATTGTCTCTTATGATAATGCTTATCATAAACTATATCATTTCAAACTTATTTTTTCTTATCCAATTAAATTATCTGATCAGAAATGTTCAAATTCTCGATTGTGAGAGAATTTCAAATCTAATAGAGTTACACTGATTGTGGGAACTCGAATAGGCTACATATTATCTGTTATATACGGTAGATGATATTCAAATAATATTTTCCAGCTATACATATCATTTCTTCAGGAAGTAATATTATGATTTGGCCAGTAGAATTTCCTCAATCTTCTCTATCAATATTTGAACATGTTCAACTTTTCAGGATGATTTTATCACAATCTTTCCACATTGACCATTATGAAAAACACATTCTCGAGCTCCCAAAATTACCACTAGAGACATTTATTTTTGGAATGTATGAATCTAGTGAAAAAAAATGAAAAACTAATTCTTCTACTTTTTATCGATTAATCCAGTAAAGGTTCTGAAAATCTGAGTCATTTGCACGAGTATTTGGCCTTTATAGTATAGTATCTATTGAAGATATTGGTGATCTCAATTACTCTTTTGAGACATTAAATAAATTCAATTGTAAAAGTTAATTTTAGGATGATGCGGTTGAATTATTTGCTGGTCAACAAAATGAAGTATTCTATTTTGTGAACAATTTTTACACATACAATTTGTTCACATATTGTGAACAATACATTTTTACGATCTTGTGTGTTGCAATATAGCCAACTAGTTACTTCTATGGTACATAATTTGGAGCCAGCTTATATAGTAATAATAATAATAAATCATTTTATTTGTACACGGTATAACCATACAAATGAGTTGAGTATAACAAATTCTAACAATGACTAAATTAAACCACATGAACAAAATGTTTTGGCAATAGATCAAACTAATAACAAGAGCCAATAAATTATAAGTTTGCATACAACCACGAACAATGAAAGTACCCACATTACAATCAATAAACAATATTACCATGGATTGCTAACATTCAACAAGCTCACATTAGAAGGTACAAGGTAATCCCTAATCAATAATCAAATAGATTCAACACATTCAAATAACTCAGTAACTTAAATACATTCAATCAGCCAGCTTATATTCAATTTTCACTTATCTTATTCTATTCTATTGCCTTCATCACTTAACCAACATACATTTCAATAAGTTGCATTCACTTCGACTCAATAATGGATAAATCAGGTTCAAGTAGCATAAAAGAGGACAATAATAACATTGGTAGCAGTGAACGAGTAGCAGCTATTCATGCTTACAATAGAAAACTTTTATCTGAATATGTATAATATCTGTATTTGATGCTAATGTGTCCCTGGCTAACACGCATGCATTCTTTCCAGGGCTGGTTTTTCTTTCTATTTCTAGAGCTTCTATAAAAAAAGTTTTTGAGAAGGGGAAAAAATGTGAGAGGAATTATCATAATAATTATTAAGGGGGAAAAGGGGGATGAATCACGATAACGGAGGTACAACAATACTATTACTAACAACATACTTATCACAATAGTGAAGGTAATGTGAACAAGGTACGCCTGCAAGTGGGTGATGATTCATGACCTGATTCTGCCACTTAATGGGATTTTAAATGCGTTCCTGAGGCAGTATGTTGCTGTGTTGGAGTGGGGGGGAGGGGTTGAGGGTTCTCTGCGGTGAGGCACGACCTCTGATTACGCCTCTGCCTCACCTGACCCAACCTCACTCACCCCCGAGATCGTCTGGACCCTCCACCTTGTAATTGGATCCGTGGTGTTTGCTCAGTGCATGGTCGTTCCCCCGAATCTCGTCCACACGACGACGTAGTTATGCAATTTCCTTCCTCTGGCGGCCTCGTCGCTCGTCCACCTTTGGATCAGATTCGGTCAGTTCTAATATTGACACTGCTTTCTGCACGACAGATTAGCTCTGGTCGCTTTGTAAACTTCATTACCAAGCAAAGAAAAGACTGACTTCCTGGGAGGAGTTCTCCCTATCTTGTCAACAGTTTCAAATATACAAGATCAGTTTTGTTCCCAAATATATCGACTGCATGTTGGGAGATGGATATTGGTTGAAATGGTCGATTCTCCTCAATTGAAAAACTGGAAGTAAAATATGAACTTGATATTACCACTATTGTAAGGCAAGTGGGTAAATTAGTTCTTAGATCACGATATTCAAGGATGAGTGGTAGAGAGAACATGAAAGTCCTAACTTTGCCAAATAATAAATTTTTATCCTACATTCTCTCTTAATCTTTTTAAGTTACATGGGCTTTTAGTTGTATGAATCAGCTTCTGGAAAAGGGATTGAAATTCAGCATGAATATCAATGAACAAGATTAAAGCACACATTCAAATAAATGTTTTTCAAGAGACCATAATTGAAGTCAAATGTGAATGTTTTATCAAACTTCCACTGGAAATTGACAAATTAATTCAACTTTTCCCATAATGATGTAAATTTAAAGTATGAATTTGTACTGATTCATATTTTATTTCCGTCTGACATTGGAATATCAAGTTCACCTTCTTACTGTGTGTGTGTGAGCAGCGTGTGAAATCATGTGTTGGCTAGACAATAATACACGTGGAATCACAGTTTTCTGCACTAGTCGAAGGTAATAATGAATGTGGATGGTTCCATAAGGCAAGACGCAGACACTTGCTATGTGTTCTGTCCTATAAGTAGATTATCGTTGCGCTCGCACTTCTCCCTTCTCCAACAAGGGTTCTTAGCACTCGTATTCCCATTCTTCTTACATTTCCTCATAACTTTCACTCTTGCAGCCTTTTCTTCTTCTTCTTCCTCACATCCTTCTTGTCTTCTTCGATTTCCAGTTCTTCTTGTCTCTTTTCATCATTTTCTCACCTGCTCCATATTCTTCTTCTTCTTCTTCTCACATCCTTATTGTCTTCTTCGATTTCCAGTTCTTGTTGTCTCTCTTCATCATTTTCTCACCTGCTCCATCTTTACCATTCTTCCTTCTTCTCATTGCTACTCACTCCTCAACATCGCTTTTCTATATTCTATATCTCCAGGCTCATTACAACTCATCTCTTTCAAACGTCCTTTTTCCCTCTTCTTTCTCTCCTAATTACTTTTCTTTCGCCTCTCTCATCTTCCTCTCTTGCTTCTTCATACCATGTCCATCCTTACCTTAAGGATATCCTACTTGATATCACATATTCCTTCACCTCCTCCCTTTTCCTTTTTTATTATTCACTTACCTCAACCTCATTCATCAGCACATTCAATTACCTTCAGTTTTTCTATTACATTCATCTTCCGACTACCCTTCTAACTCAATTCTCTTTTGTTCCTTCCTTTGGTTATCTTTTCTTCTTTCTATCATTTCTACTGAAATTCCTCTTATCTTACTAAAATTTTTCTTTCTCTCACAATTTCTGTCTCTCCCAACATTTGTTAGACCTAGAACTTTTCTTCTTTCTGTTTCTCCTTTTTCACTTTTCTCTTCCCCACATCACTTTCGCCACACACCTTCCTCCTCTTTTTCTCATGTTTTGCTTTTCCTCTTCCTCACTGGCTCCTAGTCCTCCTATCCCCTCACCCGTCTCACCTCCGAATCCGTAAAAATAGTCGAGCTTTGGCACTGGGCAGGATTGAGAGTGTTTAGAATTGTTATTTGCCGATAGAGGGGTCTGCCTTGGGGGCACTCAACTCCAACTCCACACAGATTAAATAGGAGAGCGAGTGTAGGGTGGCCGGCCAAGATAGACACTACTGTCTGCTCCATTACGTTTTACTACTGCTTCCACTGCTGCTACAAGGATAAATCTCGACTCATAGCTCTATTAGCCGTAATAATGTCTTATCCGCTTCTGATTATTGTCCGCCGGCACTTCTACTATTTTCGCGTCTTCACTGCAATCCAAAAAGGTTGTTTCTGGATTTTGCCGCATGTGCGTTTCTCGTTGGAAGTCAAAGTAAAAAGTAACTTATAATCATTCACACTGGATAACAAGATTATCTTCCTTATTCATATATCATATTATGTCATTACATGTTTACTATCTCCTAATCACATTCATCTTCCTTATCTTCAGATATCCTATCTTTCTTACCTATTCGTAATTCATATATCTTGAAAATGTCATTCCTCATTTAAATTGTTGTCACTGTTATGACGTTGGAAATAATATAATTTATTTTAACCATCCACTCCTTGGGAGCATTTGGGTCTTCAAGGTATCTTGAAAGATCTGGAAAGGATAGGAGATATATTTTGGTGGATAATTCTCAAGTATTCTGTTATATAGTCTTTTCTGAAGGTTGAGAGTCTTTTCTGAAGGTTGAGAGTTATCAGAGACAAATATAATCTAGGAGAAAATATCCACTACAGTAGATATTTTTACTCTATGGTGTTATCCACAAACCTTGAAAAATAATTCGATTTATCTGTTTTCTAGTTGGTTCCAGGCCTACTTCTACACTATTTTCGATATGTAATGGTTTCTCCGCGATTTTGAAAATACCAGATATTTTAGCCTGGAGGCTGAGACATATCTGCTGTTAGTACTGGGGACCTTAGAAGACATTCCAGAAATCATTGTACCCAGGGGCCTTCTTT
The DNA here is from genome assembly GCF_014356525.2 of Nilaparvata lugens. Taxonomy (NCBI): domain Eukaryota; kingdom Metazoa; phylum Arthropoda; class Insecta; order Hemiptera; family Delphacidae; genus Nilaparvata; species Nilaparvata lugens. Next base: position 34,650,324 of record NC_052507.1, read on the forward strand.
TAGGGTCTTGATCTTCCTCCACATCTTAAGATATTCTCCCCTTAACACAGCGATCAGCCAAATACCACGTGTCATCATCCCTCCTTGTCTTATTCAGTCCCTCTCCAACACTTTCTCTTCGTCTATGTTCGTCGTAAGGTTTTTCCTTCCTGTTTTATTCACCGCGTCTTTCTTTCTCGGTGAGCTACGCAGTTCTCGCAATGAACACTTATTGGGGCACATCATCTTCCTCTCTACTTTCAGCCTCAACCCTTGTTGGGTGCCTCGACTTATTCTATTACCGACTTCTGTCACCAGGGGACGCGTTGTTGGGGGAACTAAGATGGATTCAGGGCCAGGTTCATTCACTAACTTCCAGTCCGACCTTTCAAGGTACACTGCAAGAATGAGCTGCTGCTCTCAAGCTGGCCTTCAAATCGACCTTGCTCATGATCCAGGTCAAATGAAGACTAGTCATGAAATAAAGAGGTGGCAATAACCTCAGTGGGTTTTGATTGTTAAGAAAAGAAGAAGCTTCCGGCTTTAGGTGTGTTTTTTCACAATTTTATATTTTTTAATACTTTTTTTCTAATTCTATTCCGAAATGTTGTCTTATTCTTATACTTCCAGTTTGTTTTTTAATTCACATAATTAGAATTATGCGAAAATAATTGCATCTCGAATGAATGTTGTTTCAAGTTTTGTTCCAATTCCCTATCATTTTTGTTTTGGCTTTCGTAAACACCAGTGACAGACAGTTGAATTATGACTTCATCCAATTTCAAACTGTTAGGCATTGGGCCTAAATCCGTCTATTCCCGATTGTGGAAATTCACAGTATTATACATAATTCAATCTATCCCAATCCCTCTATTCTCTCATTTTAATTCAATTATCGGTGCATTGATTATAACTCACATCAAAATTCACCTCAGCTAGCAAAATGTAGAGCCTGATCCCGACTATCGTGGAACTAAGTGAATGTTCATGGCCCATCATACACGTTCACACGCTTTTCTGCAACGATTATCCATCAAGAGATGGCCGATTGCTATCAATTTATGCGCTCTTGGACAAGTTCTAATTGCCATTAAACGATGATTTGAGATAATTTCCGACAGACTTATGTCGGAGATGAGGCAAAACAGGTGGGGAATTCGTGATAATCGACTTGTGCATTGATGGGATATGCACTGATTTCCGGGTGAAAATTAGAACTGAAATTATTAAATCGAGTGTGCAGCATTCATTAGTAGCCTACACTACTAAAGAGCGGTATCTAATCCGTTATTTCTAATCCTCACGCAGGGTATAATATCTCGCGATCTCGCACTACCTTCTGTTCCTTAGGAATAATGCATTATCTCGTATGCATTGCTGAATTCAAACTTATTATTATTATAATTATTAATATCGTGATTTTCAGGACATTTCATCATAATGATGTAGACTGCTTTTTACGATAGAAGATGCACTATATTCGTGGACTAAATAACCATTAACACACTATTGAAAGACATCTCAATTAGGCTATCATTCACATTCTTTATTTACCGAAGTTATGACATTTTCGTCCTCTCCACCACTCAACCTTTAAATCATCAACCTGACAATAAATAATCATGAGTTATCGTCTTGACACACACGAATTTTTTAAGGAGTAATTGAAATTAATATTGTTATCATTCTTCAAATGAGTGACTCCAAATTTACAAAACTGAATAACTCCATGCATATATGATATTGCTCTAATAGTTTCGATAAAAGGTATAAATATGTTTAAAAATGTAAACTAGCATAACATTTATTGCGAATGTCTTAAAACTCCAGTTCATAGATATATTTCCCAAATCCATTCATTTTTGTGATTTGAACAGTAGCACAGAATAATGAGTACCGTACAATGAGATAAATGCAAGAACTTCGGTTTTTCTTTCAACACTGTTATGTCCATTTTACGGCTCATGCTTGACGAATGTCTTGTATCTAGAGAGCATAGTTTTATTCAATTCACATGAAGATAATAGAATTCCAGCCCCATGACCTTCCATTTGCTTCTACTTATCGTCTGCAGCCCTACTGTCTTAAAATTTCATGAATGCAATGACGAGCTTTCTTGGTGAACCGTGTCCTCTGTAACCCTCGAAAACTTGTAATCCCAATGGGTTTGACCCTCTCACGACACTTTCAAAAACTTTCAAAATTTGATGCGCTCCTACTTGAAACTTCATGTTTTTTCAAGTAGCATTACCAATTTTCCTCCACGGCTATTTTGATCTTACCTTGTTATCGATCCCAGTTTCTCAGTGGTTTTCATTCAACCTTGGAAATTCCACTTGATTCCACGAAAGTTTCTTCCTTTTCAACCCTTATCAGCAATTCATTTTCATGTATTGAAAACGTCTAATGCTCACTCAAAGTTTGAAATCCACTGAAAAATCACTCACTTTCTCCTATTTCAAATTTGATAGAACCAGCAAATTGAAGTGGATCAAACTCATTAAACAAGTAGATCAAACTCGAATTCAAGTGGGTCAAACTCGTTATCAGTGAATTACAAACTTGAAAAGGAACGTTTCTGATAATTATTGCTTTGTAGTATTTCATGAGTCAGTTTCATAGCTAGCGTGTATTTCCAGGAAGTAAGTTGCTTCCAGGATTACATTGCGTGTTATACATAAACTCACGATGCGACTGGAAAAATACTTATAAATAACAAAATCAGGAATCAGTTGCAAATTATTGCTATTTTCAATCATTTTTGGATTATTATTCGTCTTCGTCGGCCCATAATGCTCTTCTAATCGTAATTTTTTGCACCTTTATGCGCCTTCTTTGATCATTCTAGAAGATTTTATGAACGGTTTCATCGGTGTATTGGAATGAGTTTATATTTTACAAAGACAAATCTGCATTAATATTGTACTGAACCTTCCCTGCTCAATGGGAAACGCAACAGAAACAGTGAAAGAAGATAAAGCAGAAGAGAGAAAGGTGACAAAGAGTGTGGACAGAAGGAGAGTTATTTACAGATATCACAGTGTTCTCTGTGCACAAGTATTTTCAAAGAGGGAAATGAAACTGCTTTCCGTTGAGGAAACAATATCGGATTTCTTCAAACAGAAAGCCGGGACGATTTCACTCAGAGCACTTCGTAGCTCTTTTCTCAGTCGTCTGCTATTATTACAACGTCGAAATAAAATCGTGGCAGACCCAGAATTGAGCAACACACTTCGGATGGCAGACTACTATTGTGAGCTTCTATTCGAACTGTCAGCTTTCCTCATCAATCGAATCAACGCTTCACATTCAACTGACGCTGACAGAAGGAAGTGAATCGTAGTACACTTCAAAGGACGCGCGCGAAATACCACACGCACCTGTTTCGGCTTCCAACTGGCTTCGAATATTATGAAGCCCTTTGTACAAAGAATTCACCTGTCTTCACTTCTTGGCGCGATGTGAGGCAGGAAGAGGCAACACTTCCTTGTTTCCTGGGTATTGCATTTTGGGAAGGAACATGATAGAAGTTTGAAAGTTGAAAGCAAGCATAAAACAATCATTTCTCAATAACGATCATTCTAGTATAGATTCATGAAAATTGTAGCAATGGAAGAGTCATCTAGCAAGTATGGATTGGAAAAAATTTGCAATAGAACAATCATTCCTGGAGTTTTTATTGATTTATGAAATATTATAGAAATTGGAGAGTTTATCGGAAATGAAGCAGTGGAATAAGAATACTGTAGTATAGATCGATAGCTCTAGAATACTTTCCACCTAGAATCACTATACAGAGAATTGAAGTAATACTCATTATAATTTTTTCTACACTGCATCGACAATAATACAATGAATGAGATCAAATGTTATCGGAGAAATAATCTATTGGATTTAAATAAATATATATTATGTAAGTAAGTATCAGGACTCAGGAGAGAAGTTCATACTACATTCCACTCTCGGAGGGTGAAGAAATACTTTAATGAATAGGAAAATTGTCACAGGCTTAGAAAATCTGCAAGAAAAAGATCTTGGAGTCGATATGTAGGATAAAAACTGTTATAGGGAATTATATAATTTATTTTTCTAGATTCATGAGAACAGATTTTTCGCCACACTTGGATGTAATGAGCTGGTTTACGTGCGTCATATGGAGGCCGAAAGTGATTGTTTTCCGACCAGGCCGGTAAAACTTTACGGCCCTAGGCTGTAAAATGACCTTGAATAACAGCTGATCGTGTCCGATCTCACAAATCATAGAGAGATAATCTCATAACGACTGTAATAATCTTTAATAATAACTGTAATAATGTAACGTGAATCGCGGTATTATGTCTATAATATATTTTATAAATTACTGTTTCATAATTTAATATTTATGAATAGCCTCAACAATATAATGTTGGTTGCATTGTCCATTGTCAGAAAGGTACGTATCACTAGTATTTAAAAGTGAAGAATCGAATTTGAAATCAAAGTACAATAATTGTATCAATATTTAAAAGTAATAATAATTATTAACAATTATTGTTTCTTTTTATTATCGAATTCCACTTCTTAATGCAATACAATCAACAATAATAATAAGAAAATACAGCAGAGTTCTGAAGTTTAAGGTAAGCCTACTGGTGAAACTCATCCTTGACTGAAAATTCCTAGTAATTTTTCCGAAATTCATTATTAAAACTGTTAGATAATATTTTTCTTCAATATTAAACCATATGGAGAAAACATTAGGCCCATTCAAGATTGAATCTTCGAATGTTTTCTATATGATTTAACTATTTTCAGAGCAATATTTTGTTGTGAAAATGCCGGCAAACCGGCTTCAAATTTGCCGCTATACACTATATTATAGTAGTAGCCTAGATACGTTACCTGACTTAATTCAGAGTGAAAATTTTATTGTGAGACAGATAATATATTAATTTTAATAATATAAGTCATGAGCCAAAGTCTGTTGTACGCTTTTTAGGAGTGAAGTAAACTTTAGAAGTCTAGTTTACAGTACAGTATTACGTGTCTGCTAAGTCTTATGAGTCAGGCCCTGCCATTCAACAATATGCAATGGCCGAGAGCATAAAGGCGTAATACAACAGTATTCATAATTCGGTGATTAACAACATGATCAAGGTTCGAATCTCAGTCAATGTCTTTTTTTTGTCGATGAATTTCGACTTTTATTAGCTATTTTTTATATTAGTTACCGTACTTACTTTTTTTTTAAATTTCAATCAATTTTTCAGATATATTTTGAGTAATTTGAGACAAAACTGTGAAACATACAATTATATTTATTTTTTTCATCACTTTATTTCAAAATAGTAATGAAAATTCTATTTTTCGCCTTTTGCGCCCAGTGCAATATTTCATGGATAAATGGATGAATTATTATTTATTTTGGAAGTATTATTTATAATACTGTATTATAAGGCCAGATTGCACAAAAGTCTGTTAAATATTTGAGATTAAATGTCATGAAAACCAATCAGAATAGACTGTAAATACAAACAATTTGAATGTACATTTGACCTCTCAGAAAAAAGTAGTAGAATCTGCTAGAGGATTCATGTTCTCAAACAATCATAACTGCACATTCAACTTCTATTTAAATAATAAAGAATAAAATAATAGAGATTTTTTGTATAAAAAGTATAATGATTGTATAATTTATTTTACGTGAAAAACAAAGAATTAACTGTCAATAATGCTCATTTTTTATAATTTAATTTGTATTTATGTATCTAATATAATTAAATAGGTATTTAAACTATCAATAGATGATCATTTCTATAACTTGATATGAATTATTTTGTAGTTTTGATACCGAACAATAGAATACAATGATACTATCATAGCCTCATTAACATTGTATGATTTATAGTAGCATAACCTTAAAATTTTGCTTTCAAAATTGCCAACTTAACATTATTTTTTTTTTTTTTTGGTGTGGCGAAAAATAGCGTTTGCAACACGGGCAAAAATGTTTTTCCGGCTCTCGAACACTTCAAGTTCTCGACTTCGTCTCGAACTTGAAAACCGCGATCTCGAGCCGGAAAACATACATTTTCGACCCTTGGTGCGAAATATACTATTACGGCCTGAATTTTTTTCAACCGTATTCGAAATTAGTGATTAGTATAGAATAGAAACGAATTTAAATTTCATAAATAAATGATCGTCTCTCTGAACAAATTTGAAAATGGAAAAGAATATCATATTTTCATGAATGAATGAATGAAGAATCTATGCATAATTATAATGAGATATGAGGAATGGACTTCATGTCCAAAATCAGGTTGTCACATCAAATTTAATCATCTCCGGCGTTTTACCAGATCCATTAAAAATTGTTAGCAGACGGCAGATGTGTGTTTATTTGCCCAAATATGCAAAAGAACAATGAGCTAATTGACGCCATTCAGCAATAAAGCTAATTACAATGACTAGAGGGTGAGAATGGGCAATTACGAGCAGCCTCCATTAAACAAATAACGTACAATAAACTCTGTCTCATACACGAAATGATGAGAAATGAGTTATTTGGTCATAAAAAAAGGAAAGCTGATACCAGATCATCACTAGTTGCTTCAAAATTTTAAGAACTAGGAGTTCAAATTAATTGGTTGAATGATTGTTACAATTGGATTGAATTACCTTCTCGATTTCTCTCCACTAAATTAGTCATGTTTTTCATTATTATTCTTGTCTCTTGTCACTGATGGCAAATTAGACATTAAATTGACAACAGTCGTAGGAAAAAACTCGGAGAATCTAGTCAAATGTATCCAATCCAGTCACTTCAGCTTTTTTCATGGTGGTTGTCACGTTATTTTTTTCAATAACGGGTTGCCCTGCTTGGCTGCAGTCGATAGAGCATCAGTAATAAATTGTATAACCCTTGTTGTGGTTCTTAGAATATATATTCTCTTGCCGGCTCTTGCCGGTTACTGCCGTCGGCTGCTCCAACAGTTCACAATTTCTGTGACTGATTTGTCGAAATCCGCAAGTATAGATGCGAGAATTTGCACTGCTACAACTTAATGCTATGAATTTGAGACTCTTCTGGTCGTATTTAATGATATTGGATAATTTAAACAAATCTCTGGAACGTATTATTTCCAAAGATCCGACTTTCAATGCTGTATATCGCTGTCTTAACCAACTTATTCGGTGAAGAATATAGTCGGATGGTAATCTTATTAATACTTCAATACTGGTAACTAGATAGATTAAAATGAGATTGGTCATGCATGGAGGTAGGCAAACAAATAAAGGATACACCATAAAAATTTATATATATATATATATATATATATATATATATATATATAACATAAAAATCAACGAATGAATAAATATAGATATGTATAAAGCAACAAGCAAAAATAAGAACTAAATATATATAAAAAAAAAGTATCACAGATTAGCTCGAAATTAGTTTTTAGTTTTTTAGCACGAAACGTGACCATGTGCTTCTTGAATCATTAACCATATGCATTTAGATTATGCAGCTCAGTTATCGACTTGCTGCTGCTTGTCGATTAAAATTCATATATATCTTCTTTCCAAATTAATAAAAATAATCAATTGATAAATTATAAATCTCAAATATATTAATATATATTTATATATCTCAGTATATATCTCAGGGCTGAAGGTTCGGCCTCTGGTGGAAATTGGATAAATCAATTTGTCTGGTGTACATGAGCTTCATTTATATCTTTATAATTTGCTAATAAAATTAATGATTGAGTGAGCATATATATATTACAACTTTAAATTTAAGTATTTCTTTCATCTGTGCATCCTTATATATAAATCTGATATAGTTCTTAACTAGTAAAATACGTTTTTTGTACTTTTGAAGACTTGCGTAAGTTTTATATTTATTTCAATATTTATATAACCCTTCAATGAGCTAGCTTTTTAAATTTTTGTTTCACTCGAAGCACTGAGGGCGCACTAGATTTATATATTTCTCGATAATTATCACTCATGTGCTGAAAATCTCAAGATGATGGTGGCGATCCGAAATTCCTGTCGTCCTCGATTTTCTGGTGGCTGAAGTCATCTTCTCCAAGAGAATAAATAAATATTTAAATCACTTACGCCTTAATACAGCATCACTAAGTCTTATAAATATCTAATTGATGAATTTAACTTTAAATCTTTCAAACGTACAATTTAACAAAGAGGGACTTGTGCTCTATAAATTTAGTGGCATTCCATGGTGGCGTCTGGCAAGCAAGTGGGCTTTTTGATCTACCCCTATTCTCTATGATCATACTTCCGTCTTCCAAATTTGCATATATTTAAATATCCAACTACTACGCCATTATAAAAATCAAATAGTCCGTGCCAATCTGTTAGGCTATTACCTATATCTTAGGTATTACATTTTATAATTACTCGGATTATATCCGATACATGAGCTGAGTAGTGATAACTTATAAATTCTTATCATTTATATAATCACTGATGGTTATTTTTGAATCGGCAAGTTATTGTCGCCCATCAACTACTGCAATTTGATTGATTCCTCTAAAAATTACAAATGTATCCATGTGCCCAATGAATATACATACTTCCTTAATATTTTCATTTATTTTATGTATTTTGTACATGCTCATTTTATACAATAAATTTTTATAAGCTTTTTAAGTTGTTTTTCCATTTATAATAGCATGTCATGTGGTTACCAAATCCTCTAGTTGAATGCTATTTGTTTACAACAAATATTTGCCAAAGGTGTCTGGCTAAATTTCAAATTACTCGGCTTGATCGATTATTTAGGTTGCCGACCAGTAAGTATTATAGCCTAACCTCAAAATTCCAATACTTTATATAATACAATAAATAGCAAATGAAATTATTTTTTTTTTTTTTGGTGTGGCGAAAAATAGCGTTTGCAACACGGGCAAAAATGTTTTTTCGGCTCTCGAACACTTCAAGTTCACGACTTCGTCTCGAACTTGAAAACCGCGATCTCGAGCCGGAAAACGTACATTTTCGACCCTAGGTGCGAAATATACTATTACGGCCTGAATTTTTTTCAACCGTATTCGAAATTAGTGATTAGTATAGAATAGAAACGAATTTAAATTTCATCAAATAAATTATCGTCTCTCTGAACAAATTTGAAAATGGAAAAGAATATCATATTTTCATGAATGAATGAAGAATCTATGCATAATTATAATGAGATATGAGGAATGGACTTCATGTCCAAAATCAGGTTGTCACATCAAATTTAATCATCTCCGGCGTTTTACCAGATCCATTAAAAATTGTTAGCAGACGGCAGATGTGTGTTTATTTGCCCAAATATGCAAAAGAACAATGAGCTAATTGACGCCATTCAGCAATAAAGCTAATTACAATGACTAGAGGGTGAGAATGGGCAATTACGAGCAGCCTCCATTAAACAAATAACGTACAATAAACTCTGTCTCATACACGAAATGATGAGAAATGAGTTATTTGGTCATAAAAAAAGGAAAGCTGATACCAGATCATCACTAGTTGCTTCAAAATTTTAAGAACTAGGAGTTCAAATTAATTGGTTGAATGATTGTTACAATTGGATTGAATTACCTTCTCGATTTCTCTCCACTAAATTAGTCATGTTTTTCATTATTATTATTGTCTCTTGTCACTGATGGCAAATTAGACATTAAATTGATAACAGTCGTAGGAAAAAACTCGGAGAATCTAGTCAAATGTATCCAATCCAGTCAATCCAGTCACTTCAGCTTTTTTCATGGTGGTTGTCACGTTATTTTTTTCAATAAAGGGTTGCCCTGCTTGGCTGCAGTCGATAGAGCATCAGTAATAAATTGTATAACCCTTGTTGTGGTTCTTAGAATATATATTCTCTTGCCGGCTCTTGCCGGTTACTGCCGTCGGCTGCTCCAACAGTTCACAATTTCTGTGACTGATTTGTCGAAATCCGCAAGTATAGATGCGAGAATTTGCACTGCTACAACTTAATTCTATGAATTTGAGACTCTTCTGGTCGTATTTAATGATATTGGATAATTTATACAAATCTCTGGAACGTATTATTTCCAAAGATCCGACTTTCAATGCTGTATATCGCTGTCTTAACCAACTTATTCGGTGAAGAATATAGTCGGATGGTAATCTTATTAATATTCCAATACTGGTAACTAGATAGATTAAAATGAGATTGGTCATGCATGGAGGTAGGCAAACAAATAAATGATACACCATAAAAATTTATATATATATATATATATATATATATATATATATATATATACACAAAAATCAACGAATGAATAAATATAGATATGTATAGAGCAACAAGCAAAAATAAGAACTAAATATATATATAAAAAAAAAGTATCACAGATTAGCTCGAAATTAGTTTTTAGTTTTTTAGCACGAAACGTGACCATGTGCTTCTTGAATCATTAACCATATGCATTTAGATTATGCAGCTCAGTTATCGACTTGCTGCTGCTTGTCGATTAAAATTCATATATATCTTCTTTCCAAATTAATAAAAATAATCAATTGATAAATTATAAATCTCAAATATATTAATATATATTTATATATCTCAGTATAATTATATCTCAGGGCTAAAGGTTCGGCCTCTGGTGGATATTGGATAAATCAATTTGTCTGGTGTACATGAGCTTCATTTATATCTTTATAGTTTGCTAATAAAATTAATGATTGAGTGAGCATATATATATTACAACTTTAAATTTAAGTATTTCTTTCATCTGTGCATCCTTATATATAAATCTGATATAGTTCTTAACTAGTAAAATACGTTTTTTGTACTTTTGAAGACTTGCGTAAGTTTTATATTTATTTCAATATTTATATAACCCTTCAATGAGCTAGCTTTTTAAATTTTTGTTTCACTCGAAGCACTGAGGGCGCACTAGATTTATATATTTCTCGATAATTATCACTCATGTGCTGAAAATCTCAAGATGATGGTGGCGATCCGAAATTCCTGTCGTCCTCGATTTTCTGGTGGCTGAAGTCATCTTCTCCAAGAGAATAAATAAATATTTAAATCACTTACGCCTTAATACAGCATCACTAAGTCTTATAAATATTTAATTGATGAATTTAACTTTAAATCTTTCAAACATACAATTTAACAAAGAGGGACTTGTGCTCTATAAATTTAGTGGCATTCCATGGTGGCGTCTGGCAAGCCAGTGGGCTTTTTGATCTACCCCTATTCTCTATGATCATACTTCCGTCTTCCAAATTTGCATATATTTAAATATCCAACTACTACGCCATTATAAAAATCAAATAGTCCGTGCCAATCTGTTAGGCTATTACCTATATCTTAGGTATTACATTTTATAATTACTCGGATTATATCCGATACATGAGCTGAGTAGTGATAGCTTATAAATTCTTATCATTTATATAATTACTGATGGTTATTTTTGAATCGGCTCGTTATTGCCGCCCATCAACTACTGCAATTTGATTGGTTCCTCTAAAAATCACAAATGTATCCATGCGCCCAATGAATATACATACTTCCTTAATATTTTCATTTATTTTATGTATTTTGTACATGCTCATTTTATACAATAAATTTTTATGAGCTTTTTAAGTTGTTTTTCCATTTATAATAGCATGCCATGTGGTTACCAAATCCTCTAGTTGAATGCTATTTGTTTACAACAAATATTTGCCAAAGGTGTCTGGCTAAATTTCAAATTACTCGGCTTGATCGATTATTTAGGTTGCCGACCAGTAAGTATTATAGCCTAACCTCAAAATTCCAATACTTTATATAATACAATAAATAGCAAATGAAATTCTTTTCTATTTGGCTGTTCTAATTGTAGCCAGGATACCCGTTATTATCTAATCTTTCATTTGTTGCTATCGCACTCGGCGATAATAGAGCAGCTGTTTGCTCGAGACCTATAAAATCCTTTCATTTAGCGATTTTGCTTGCTTATAAAAATTAATTTATTACATGGTATAAATTTTTCAGTAGAGTTCATATATAATTCATACTCATTGCATTGTCTTGGAAATATGATCGGATTATGCTATTAACTTTTTGGTGAAAACTACTCTTATTTATCAAGAAATAAAAAATCTGAGTACCCTTTTTTGAAAACCTTTATTCTCAACATGTTTCAACATTAATGCCATTTCCAAGGGTTTCACTTGAAAGTGGCATCAATAAGTAGAAATATTTTGTGAAAGAATTTTCCAAAACAGGGTACTCAGATTTTCTAATTCTTATGGATATTATGGATTTGATCTGGGTTTTATAATCTCAAAAATTATTGAGACCTAGAAAACTCCACTGGAATATTAAAAATCCTTTCCTCTTCAATAATATTCCTGTGATGATCAGGAATACAGTCTATAACCTGCTAGTTGGAGTCCTTTATGGATAACAAGTTATAGCACCCATATAGGAGTGCATCACATTCCAATTTCTTCAACGAGACTGATATACGTGGGGTCAGCGTATCTTCTATGGTAACTGGTAATCATACTCTTATAACAGATAATTTTCGACTATTACAGACGTAATTTGTAGCTTTTTTACTGGTCTGCAGTCGAGTATATGATCTCAAGGGTGGTATGGAGGATACTAATTATTGGAGGAGCTCTGCTGTCGGTGTAATTGGTGAAGGAGTAGACCTCTCTCGATCGTGGGTGAGACAGCGGTTGCATCGCTGTCTCATTAGCAGCTTAAAGGACTGTAATATGAGGTCAAAGGTCGATTGGTGAGGCAAAGGGAACCTTTAACTACCCCCTGGTGTGTAGCAACCCGATGGGACTCTCAGCTATAAGCTTGTGTCTAACTTTCTATTGGTTAGATACTCCCACAATCTTCCTATGTTATTGTCTGTTATTTCTCTCAGTATTGAAGAACTTGTTTTCAAAACATTGTCAGCTTGCAGTGGGTCTCTTGAAATTATTCAACAACTGGTGTAATCTCTATGCATTATTTCATAGGAAATCAAAGAACAACTATGACTTAAGTTATGTTATTCTTTATATCTTGCTTTCTTGGCGTATCAGTTTGTCGGTCAATACCAAATACCGATGGTGGAATGGTGAGAGTAATGACTTTATGTCATTTGAGTAATGTCATTTTATCGCTTCAGTAATTCAAGTCTAATTGAAACATTTCTTCTCATAGTAAATATTGAATATTAATTTATAATGAGTTTGCTCAGACTCGAGAGTAGAAAGAGCAATGAAGTCACCTAATAATAATTATAATGTTATTTATGAAGAAGCTTCTAAATAGGATGGATAGAAACTACGATTACTGTTTAACAATGCTAAACTTCGCATGAGAAGTATGTCAAAGAACATCAAGGTTACTGCTCGATGAGCTCATCTTATTATGCTTCGATTATCAAAACAATAGAGCAATATGTGTTTCTCTGTACTTAGTCCCACGCACTCTTTTTAAACAATACCTGATATTAGATTTTCAAGATATTTCCACTAAAAATTACTCTTGAAATTGGCCAAGTTGAGATTAGGATATTTTTTTGTTTGCACGGTATAGTTTGCATTACTGCATTACATTACCGTACTTGATATGCACATGAAATTTATTCTGCTGGTCACGTTTCTTGTGAAAATTTTTGGGAGTAGCCATGGCCGTGACATTGTTAATTGCTTTGAATCTGATTTCAAGCATTCGGTCAGTGGATTAGTTAAACCAGGGGCGAAATTCAATTCGATTGCAACTAACATCATGAGTGATAGTAAGGATCTCTCCAAAAGCGATCATGTAATTATCATGGGAGGGGCCAATGATGTACATTGCAATCAGTCTTCAGTCTTTCCAAAAGGTTTACTGCCTCTTCTTCTTGTGATGAATTTCACAAATGTCCTTGTCACCACCATACCTATCCGATATGATTGATCTTCCTGACTGGTCCTGTGTGAACCGCGAGATACGAGAAATGAATGGTAAAATAAAAAGAATTTGTGACAAAATTAATCATGCACGGATTATTGATATCACTGACCTTGAGAGAGACAAGTTAACAAGGCATGGCGTGCATTTGAATAGAATAGGGATTGCAGTCGCAGAAAAAATAAAAAATGTTATTAACGGAGCACATGATAATGATGCAGCCAGGAAGTTTAGGATTTCATAGCTTTGTGGGAAACTAGATTACGGTCCTGCTTGTGGAAAGCAAGAAATTAAACGATTAGTTAGGCAGGACCAAAGAGCTCAATTAATGGAGAATAATATAAATAAAACAGTTAACATGAATTATAGGGGTGATTATTCCATATCTTGTCAGACTGAAAAATATAATAATTCGGTCAGCTTTACAACTAATAGACCTACGTATAACCTTTCTGATTTTCCAATTAGTAATACTTGCAACAATCAGCTTCGGTCTAAATCAAAGTCAGCTTCTCTCATGGTCAAGGTTGTCCACCAGAACATATACGTTCGTTGAGCAATAAAATAGAAAGATTGGAAATATTCATTGACTTGGAAAAACCAGATTTTCTCATACTGACTGAGCATGGCCTAAAAAATTATGAACTAGGTTGTATCAATATAGAAAATATGCATCTCATTGATTGTTATTGTAGAGTTAATAAGAGTTATTCTGCTAGTCACGTTACTTGTGGAAATTTTTGGGAGTAGCCATGGCCGTGACATTGTTAATTGCTTTGAATCTGATTTCAAGCATTCGGTCAGTGGATTAGTTAAACCAGCATTAGTTAAGCATGGGTGGTGTTGCAATTTTTTACAAAATAGTCTGCAATAAACAGCTCCGAAATATTGCTGAACTAAATGTGAGTGATCTCTGTGAGGAGGGTTGCATCGAACTAGTATGTTTTAAATTCAATATAAATGAGGAACAATAGTAGTACGTGCTCCTAGGTGTTTACCGGCCTCCTAATGGTAATATACATTTGTTTTTTAACAATTTTATAAATGTTTTAGAAAATCTGTCGATCAATATTGGAACTAAATTAATATGTGCAGGAGATTTCAATGTTGATTTTTTGGTTGACTCTTTTAAACGTAGAACTTTTTTGAATATTTTGGATCAATTCAATTTGGAATATAACGTCAGAGTTCCCACTAGGATAACAGTAACCAGTAAAACGGCTATAGATAATATAATCACCAGCTCTACATTAATGCATAAGAATATTAACGTCATAGATTCTTGGCTTTCTGATCATACAGCCCAGTCCATTGAATTGCATCTAACAAAAGGTATTCGTATGGGACAACCAAAGAATGTTACACGCACCACCTTCCGTAATTGTAGTGTTCATAATCTGGCCAATTTGAGAGCGGTTTTGTCTGGAATAAATTGGAATTTCATTACCGAGGAAAAGGACACAAACATAAAATACGGGTTATTCCATTGCACCTTCCTCCACTACTACAATATTCATTGCCCTGTCATGACCAAAGCTCTATCCTCAGTTAGGAAGTCGCGTAGTGCTCATTGGATAACACAAGAAATTAAGCAAATTAGACTATTGCTTAAATTTGCAACGGTAAATGCGCATTCTATTCCCAATTTCAACTTATCCCTCATTAAAAAACTGTCCCTCTTAATAAACTTACCTTATATGCGGATGACACATCTTTGATTTTTTCACATAAAAACTTGAATGAGATGGAGATTAATTGTAACTTGATATGCAATAGAGTCGTTCAATTTTTCAACTCACTTTCCCTCACAGTTAACTCAAAGAAGAGTAGTCTCATTGACTTCAGCCGAAGAAATAACGCTTTTGAACCTCAGTTGTACATAGGGGACGATGTTATTAGCAATACAGACTATGTAAAATTACTTGGTTTAAAGTTTGATTCAAAACTTGCATGGGATGAGCATGTGAATTTTATTATCGACAAGGTCAGTAAAGGCTTATTTGTTATCAGAAACATTGTGAGACTTGTTCTAATGTCAGTTTCAAGAATGGTATATCTTTCACTGTTCTATTCACATGTGGCTTATGGCATAGAGTTGTGGGGAAGTACTGCAGAGCTACTCTTTTTAAAAATATTCAGACTACAAAAAAGAGCAATCCGCTACTTGGCGGGGCTGAAGTCAAGGATTCTTGTAAACAGGCTTTTGTTGACTTAAATATACTTACGCTACCATCAATTTATACAAACTGTTGAAACTGTATTCATGTGTTCATACTATATTCAAACTGTTAATTTTCACTCACAAGCACTTATCTGATCTGAATACAATTGCTGATATCCACTCTTATAACACCAGAGGGAGGAATAAACTGTTTTTGAGACAACACCGACTGCAGCTGTACGAGAAAATGCCCTCTTATATTGGAGCTAAATTGTTTAACGACTTACCTACCGAGCTGCAGTCCTTGTCTGATATAAAAAATTTTAAGAGTAAAGTGTATAAATTCCTGGTTTCACAAGCCTACTACAGTGTGAAGGATTTTAGTGATAGAAGGTAGCATAGTTTGTAGGTAGGCCTACTCTAATCTTCCATGTGTGCTTTTTATTGTGTATTTATTATTGTTACTTATTAAGACCTGACGTTATTCAACTGTATATTATAAAGTGTACTGTGTTGAAGAAAAAGATTATCTTATCGATTTCCGGTTGTAATCTCCACCAAGATCTGGAAAAAGTTACATGATGAGCAAGTGTGATTAAATAAGTGAACAGGGACATTGTCCATTACGTTGAAAATCACGAAATTTTGTTTTATGAGTAGATTCATCTCTTTTTATGTGGATTTTGTTTAAATTTTATAAAAAACCATATTATTTCAGAGATTTGTTGCACTCTCTCACTTTCAGCTGTCGATAGCCTATATTTTGATCACAAAATCACTAATCTTTAATAATATAATTTTGATATCATATTATGATAATATCATCATGTTATTTACGTAGGAGATTCTAAATAGGATAAAATGAAAACTTGGATCAATGTTTAACACTACAGTTGTAGTGTTACAATGTCGATCAATGTCGCTCTCTTCCAGGTCTGCTTTCTCGGTGCTATCTTCTTTCTCTTTCATATTGGTGGCAGTGTGTAGTGCGGATTGCGGTGCATCTCCTTATCAGGGGCAGCTCGCTCGCCTGCTCGGCTGGCCGGCGCCGATAAATCCAGCCTTGCTTCGCCCGAGGATTACCATACCATACATTTCTGGCCAAATCTCGCAGAAGAGCCCCTGACGACGTAGTAGACAACCAGTCGGCGTTTCCCTAATGTCTCACCTCTTCCTTCCTTACTAACCTATTATTCATTGTACTTTTCTTCATTCTTCCTATTCAAATTATTCTTTTGTAGACCTCTTGAATTACTCTACTCCTCTTCCTCATACTTTTTTCTCGACCTCATACTTTACTTTTCAGCATCACCTTATCACATTAATCTTTTTTCTTTATTATTCTACTTCTCGTCTCCACTAGCTCTACTTTTCGATTTTCCTCCCTCTCTCCTCCTCCGATTCTCTCCTGCGCCGCTTCCTATTTGAGTCATCTCCTTTTCCATCAACTTCTCTCTCTTCTAACTCCTATTCTCTCTCAGCACCCCATCACTATTTACTCCCTCGTCCTCCATCCTCCACAAATATATGTATTCCTTATTCGCTCTCAGATTAACTTCATTCAAATCATCTCATTTTTATCTGTATATTTTTCTCCCCCTTATCCACCTCCTCTTCCTACCACTCCTCCTCCTCCTTCTCCTTCTCATCCTTCTTCTTCTTCTTCTTCTTCTTCTTCTTCTTCTCTTCTTCTTCTTCTTCTTCTTCTTCTTCTTCTTCTCTTCTTCTTCTTCTTCTTCTTCTCTTCTTCTTCTTCTTCCTTCTTCTTCTTCTTCTTCTTCTTCTTCTTCTTCTTCTCTTCTTCTTCTTCTTCTTCTTCTTCTTCTTCTTCTTCTTCTTCTTCTTCTTCTTCTTCTTCTTCTCTTCTTCTTCTTCTTCTTCTTGTTCTTCTACTTCTTCTTCATCCTCTTTTTCTTCCTCTTCCGCTTCTCCTCCTTCTTCACCTAATCATCCATCTTCTCGTTTCCTCTCGCTTTCACTTTCCTCACTCATTCTGTTTTAATCATTTTCTTCATTTCTTACTTACTTTTTCTCTTATCCACCTCTTCACTTCTCTTTTTCTTGATCCATCATGTTCTTCTTTTTTTCTAATCACTTTTCTTCTTACTCTTCTGTATCATATTCCCCCCTATCTTACCCTACCCATCTTTCTCTTTCTATTTTTAATTTTCTGTAACCTCGATTTGGTTTTATCTCTATCCTCCATTTTTTCCTATTCTCCTCTTCATTCTGTCACGTGTCATCTCCCTCTCATCCACCATTTCACCTACTCCCTCTCCACCCCTTCCGTACTTTACTAAAACGTTTCCTTTTCCGCATCGTTGACAGGCTCACCCACCCAAGTTGAATAAACTTGCTTTTCTCTTGTTACTTTTGTGGCTCTAGTCTTTCGCCTTTGAAGAAATATTAATCTTTCATAAGGAAATCCTTGTGTTGAATATGAAGTGACCTGAAAAAATACTTGGAAATTCAAAGGACTCCCGAACATTAGGTGCACTGTTATGGAACAGTAGTGTGCACAAATCTTCCAAAAAATGGTTCAAGAGTTTTTTGTGGGTTCATCTTTGTGTAATCACAAGTATTTTTGCTGAGTTCCAATTATGAATACATTATGTAACATTCCCATTTACAATGATCATGATGATACAATATAATTGATTATGCGGATGCTACAATGTAGCCTATGAATTCAAATTCTGTTCAACAGGGAATAAAAAATCCCTAGGAAATAAAAGTAATCGAGAAGTATCCTCTCCGATGAATTGATTCTAAGACTATTGGTTGGGCCTTCGACTGAGATGATTGTTTTCTCCAATATAGGCGATAATGCCTAACATTAAATCTATTGAATGTATGGATGGAATAAAGTGTACATTTTTATGATGATGAATCATGGATTACGGAAGTTATCATTATCAATCATGATCAGCAAGTAAAGGAAAAAATGTAGAATAGCGTTCAAAAAAGATTTTCATAACAATTCCAAAGTCACTTGTGAACTGCATCTGTGCATGAATGCTGCATCATGTGCATCATGTTATGACTACTTGTGTTTGAGGGAT
The DNA here is from genome assembly GCF_014356525.2 of Nilaparvata lugens. Taxonomy (NCBI): domain Eukaryota; kingdom Metazoa; phylum Arthropoda; class Insecta; order Hemiptera; family Delphacidae; genus Nilaparvata; species Nilaparvata lugens. Next base: position 34,669,444 of record NC_052507.1, read on the forward strand.
AAGTAATAAATCTCTGATGGTATGAGTATCGAACCCAGTACAATGATAGAACTGAAATTGCAACGATTTCACCAATAATATTCGATATTCTGCTCTATGAAAATGAGCTTCCAGCAGAGTGATATTTAGAATTGCCTTAGAATACGAAAAGTCTAATGTGATAAATCAATCTATTCTGAAAAGATTATTGAATTCATCATCACAGTGATGTTCTTCCAACTCTCTATCAGAACACGATTTCTCTATGATTAAAGATTGCCTAATGAATTCTTACAAGGATTGGGCCTCAAGTTATTCATATGTGTGGGAGCAATAAAGATCACTACATAATTCAATTTTGCCTTCTATCCTGACCTTTGATAGTCAATTGAATTGTAGATCGTAGAGGTTTCTAGGCTCGTTAAGTACACTTAGCACCCCAATACCTGCGGTAGGCCTCTGGTCAGTTCCTTATAATTAGTTGGTAATTTACTTCTCCGGTGCACGAAAAACCAACATATATTAAACTCAAACTGACTGTTAATGAATATTAATGGTGAAACGAGACCTCTTATTATTAGAAAGATTTAGTGAGCGCCCTAAACATTAATTCAGTCTTACTTCGACCACCCTTCAATCTATTACCTCTTCAAATTTATTAGATTCTTGATTCCACCTTTTTCTAGTCTTCTCATGCCATCCCAACAAAGCATCTTTCTGATGATGCACTCAGGGAGTTCAATTTAAATTCTTCAACAGCTGAGTGAATACAACATGATCTTTCGTTTTCGGTTTCCAAAAAGTAAAAGAAAATCACCTTTCTGGCCCTGACAGTCGAGTTTGTTATTCATTTTAGTTCTATGCAATCATTCTATTCCGTGTGATAATATCTTACTCGTTATTGTCATATGGATTGAACTTTCGAAACATTTTTGAATCTCCAAAGATACCTCCAAATCAAAAGATGCCTTCCAGGAAATAAAAATAACTCGAGTAGCTAACCAAAACTTTACAGGCAGGTTGAAACCTCTTTAAACACCTGTATAATGAGATTGATCTCAAACTGGCAGCACTTCTCATAAATAACATCAATTCTCCCCATTTAGCAAATACTGACAGTATGAAGTTAATCTCACTACAGCTTGTCAATGATATCGAGCAGGAAGTTCGGTTCCCAGTTTGATTGACAACTGAACATGCACCAAACATTCTCGCTCGGCTTTGATTCATAGGTAATAGCTCACACACAGTTATGATAATTAAAGATATTCGAGATCAATTAAGGTGGTGAACTGGCAGGTGAGAAGTGTGGGCTGAGGTTGAGAGTTGATGCTGCTTTGATGGCTTTCGCGCTCCAGTTCACTGAACAAAATTACCAAAGCGGCTTCCTTTCAGAGATCAGCACTCAGTGATAGGGAGAGAAGGATTGATGGATAGATCTCGAGAGAGAGTGAGAGAGCGAGAATCACATTGGATGTCATCAGAGAGTTTGGGTGGTCGCAGGTCGCAGAGGTGGGTGGGTGTATGTGTGGGTTAACTTCATAACTTCATAAGCGCTATGTGTATTACGAAGACTATTAATAAGCCATTAACCCGTATGACAAGGATATTACCATCCAGATGTCTGCGGTGTGGCTTTCACGTCTTCTGATTAAAGCTCGTTGAACTTTCTTGGCGAGATATTAAATTTCTTCTTGTCGTCTTGCGATTTTGGCCATGTCAGCTGCTAGCAGCAACCACTAATGGTAATAATATTCGGGTAAGTTTGCGCGAAGTTGTTGTGTAGTAATTAATGTAGTTGGAATTAGAATGTGGTTCATGTTATGGTGAGAATGGGTTTGAAGTGAGTTTGAAAATGTACGTACATTGACGGAAGTGAAGGATGGAGCGTGAATGGATATTTTATTTATTGTGAGTGAATAGAGAGATTCATGAAATCAGTGTAACAAGTAAAGTGTTCATGGATACAGGAAATGAATCAAATGGAGAATGCAATTTGAAATTTACTATGCGAGTACAGAAAAATTATGATTTCAACTGGTTGGATATGATCAGTATTCCTTTTGAAGTGTGTTTATGATACAAACTATTCTACGAATTACTCTACAATAAATTATCCTCTAAACAGATACATAAGTACTTATAGAAATTGGTGAAGCTGTGAATTATGTCATGGTTGAAGAAATCTATTGAAAAATATGATTCAAGAAGAATAAAAGTTTGTGGAAGCTTCATTCCAATTCAATGGAAAACACAGTTTCAAAACTCCTCAAACCATCACATCGCACTCTGTGAAAAATATTTGTCATGAGAAAAACATTGTTATGAGAAAGAAACTACCGATCAGTTGTAACAACAAGTTCACTCACCAGAATCAAATGTGTGTTTTGAGTTTTTGAAAAGCAGTCCAGCAGAACTCTATTGTAGAGTGTTCTCTCTAGATATTAAAATTTCTGTTTACTGAAGTGGAGTGGCTGGTCTTTACTTTGGGCGCACAGGCATAATAATCTCAAATGAAGCGGAAACGACAATGGAGAAACAAAGTTTTGCCCAACTCTTGTAATAACTTCGGAATTATTAACGTGTCGCTGAGTTCTCATTAGAAGTCCCTTCAAGGAAGAAGAAGACGAAAAAATAAGAAAAGAATTACTGGTTTCATAATTTTCCCTTATAGATGCCTTCACAAGGAAAAGTTTTTGTTGGTGATCGATAATGCCTGTATTATATTGAATCTGCTTTCCCGGTAGGAAATATCATCTCGCCTGTCTCAAATGATCGATAAACATCATCTTCTTTTCGCAGAAAAAACTTTCTGTTTCAAGGGTATTCCAATTTTCCAATACATTCTAAATTCAACTGAAAAATATCGAATTAGATTCATTGTTATTTGCTTCAAATTGATGATGACTTCTTATGATGCTTTATAAATTGTATAAGATTGTTAAGGCCCAGGACCTCCCATGTATATGAATTCCCTGATTGAATGGAACTTGGCAAAGACATGATGTGTGCAGATACACACCTTTTATGTGCCAATAATTCATGTTCTATCTATTAGAATTCACTATAAGAACGTCAATTGGGCGTCCAAAAAATTTTGAAACTAGACTTCTTGTTCATGTTTGGTTTCTTAAACCTTGTAATGTCACTTTTGGGTACACATAGAATATACGCCCCACGTTGGTTGTGACAAGTTTATGTAAAGCCGTATTTGACTTACATGTGCCCAGCTGGCATTAGTCGGTAGAGCAAATGAGATTTGAATATTTTTTATATTTATATTTATGCGCCTGCTGGAATAAAGATACCATATGGTTCTTACCAGCTCTTCAAGGAGCTTATACAAAATTCTGCTATATCAATTGCTGCAAACTGCTGCCGCTTCATCAATCTGCAATCCTTACCGCTGCTCTGATTGACTCCACAAATATAGATGCTGAAGAGGTAGATAAATATAGGGATTCTAAATATTGCACAACACAATATGGTACCGACACCAATCCAACTCGCTACCATCTGACAAAGGGGTCAGCAGTGTGAGATAATACCGAGTGTGATCGACGACGGTATTTTAGTTAGAATTCCTTATACAGTACTTTCTATGACTTGTAAAACTGCTTAGGATTAGTTCAATGACCCTGTGTTTCAGTCAATTTGACTTCAGAAATTAGGTTGAACCATTTAAATAAATCTTGAGAACGTAATATTTCTGAAGATTTAATGATCAATACTGTATATCGCTGATTTGTCCAACTCATTCAGTGAAGAATATAGTTGGTTGATAATTTTATTAATTTGTCAGTAATAATAAAAAATACTAGTACAAGATTATTCATGCATGAGAACAGGATTATAAATGAAAGGTACACCATTCAACAAATGAAACATATAAATACATAATATGGAATCAATGTGCAAGAATAAAATATGAAACAATAAATATAAAAACAATATGCAAGAAAAAATATCACAGATGGCTCAATTAAAACTCTTATTATGCTTACTAATATCGATAAATAGTTCTTGTAATTTTCCTATCAGCATATATTATAGATTTATATGGCTCAATCGTTCGACTTGCTTTCGCTCATTGAATGAAAAATTTTTAATTCCGTATTCCAACAATATCAAAATTTTAATATTAATTCTCAAGGTATGGGTTCGGCCATTAGTGGAATTTAGATAAAATAACTTATCTTAGGAACTTTGAGCTTCTGGTAATTCTTTTTAAAATAAGACTGACATTCAAATACATTAAATGAGCACATACCATGAATTAAATAGTGATAGATACTTAAATATTTAAGTCTCATCAATGTCCTTAAAGCTGCGTACACATATACGCGCTTCCAACCCGCACCGAGCACGCTCCGCCCTCGTTCCTCCATCGTACCGCAGTCGCTCCACCCCCGCTCTGCAGTCGCACCCATCATGAACGTTACGGAAGATGTTAGATCTTCTCGCGTTCCCCAGTCGAACGACTCTTGCTCCCCGGTCGATCATCAATCGCTCTGCTGGAGTGACGTTCGGTTGCGGAGCAGAGCAAAAGTCTGTACGCACCTTAATAAGACTTTTCCCTTACTTATAATTACTTGCGCAAATAAGTTTAAATCAAGCTTCATTTTTAAATATAATGTTCGACGAGCTAGCTTTATCAAATTTCTATAAATTCTTTGCACTGAGGGCCCTCTAAAATATTTTACAACTCATGTGTGCCGATTTTTCTCAAATTCAATGATGGGGCATGGATTTGCCTCATGTGTCCTATGCCTTATTTCTCGTGGGCTGCTGTCGTCTTCTCGAATGGAAATAATTACTTTATTAACTCATGTCATAGAGCGACTTCACTGAGTTATGTCGATTATTTAACAGGAACATTTAAAATTTAAACTTTGGCAAAAATAAAATTAAATAATATAAGGGGTTCAGTCTAATGCTCTCATATTGGTTGGTGTCCCAGTCAATCTCTGGCATGCAAGTGGGCAGGTGATCCTCCCTTATTCTTTTTCGACCATACTTCCTATTTCTAAATTTACATAAAATTTGCATAGCTTCTCTTATTGGTGGATTTGAACAAATCCCCAATGACGTAATTTGATACTGTCAAATAGTTCATAATACAAAGGCATAGTAATGAGTTATATATGATTAAATTCACATTTAAATTTGATTTGTTTGTTAGTAACAAACACACATGCATTTTACAATAATTATATATTTTTATAATTTAAAAAACGACCACGTGGTGACTTTTTGAAATATTTATTTTTAGCGCCTACCAAATACTGGATTCTGATTTGTACATCACCAGTTTTTGTACAAAATGTGCTATTGTATCAATACGCCTAATAAAACTAGATCCCATTTTCTTTTCATTTTTATTATATTTTTATGATTTTTATTTGCTCGTATATATACAATAAATACTTATATATGCATGCAAACGCTCATGTCCTCTATTCAGCATGTCTGACGTTATTTTTGTGAATAACGGTTTGCCTGGCTTGGCTGCAGTCGGTAAAGCATGAGTACAAAAATATATAGTCTAACTCTGGTTTTGGTTCTTAGAATACAACTTAGATAAAATTCTCATAGGCTCGCTCAGGAGCTCCCACAGTTCACTGCTCTTGGACAATTTATATAAATCTCTGGAACGTATTATTTCCAAAGATTTGATTATCAATGCAATATATCGCTGAGTAAACCAGCTTATTCTGTGAAGAATAAAATCGGATGGTAACTTTCTTAATATTTCAATACTGATAATTCGATAAATAAATATGAGATTGGTCATGCATGGAAGTGGAGAATCAAATAAAGGATACACCATAAAAAATTTGATACATATATTGTACAATAAAACATTAATGACCAAATAAATGTAGAAATATATATATAGAGCAACAAACAAAAATAATGAAAATAAGAACAAATATATCAAAAATAAAATAACACAGATTGACTCACTACTTTTCAGCTCTTTAGCACAAAACGTTACCATGTGCTTTCAATTCATTAATAGTATGCATTTAGTATATGCAGCTTAGGTATCGACTTGCTGCTGCTTGTCGATTTAAAAATCTCACTGTATATCTTCTTTCCAAAAATCATAAAAATAATCAATTGACAAATCATAAATTATAAATATATTAATATCTATAGATCTCAGTATATTTCTGAATATAGATTGAGTGAGCATATGTACATTTATAATATTAAATTTAAATACTCCTTTAATCTGTGCATCTTTAGATATATAAATTTGATACAACTCTTACGATCACTCACGTGCTGAATTTCACAAAATGTTGGCGGCGATCTGAATTTCCTGGTCGTCCTGGATTTTTGGTGGCCGAAGTCGTCCTCTCCAAGGGAATAAATAAATATTTAAATGACTTTCGCTTTAATGCAGCATCACTAAGTCTCATAAAAAATTAATTAATGAATTTAAACTTCAAGTCTTTCAAAAGTACAATTTAACAAAGGGGCTTGTGCTCTACAAAATTTAGTGTCGTTCCACAGTGGCGTCTGGCAGGCAAGTGGGCAGGTCCTACCCTTATTTTCTACAATCCCATTTCCGACTTACAAATTTACATATATTTAAATAATTCACTACTACGCCATTAAAAGGATCAAATAGTCCGTGCCAATCTACTAAATTATTACCTATATCTTAGGTATAACATTTTATAATTTCTCGGACCATATCCGATACATAAACTGAGTAGTGATAATTTACAAATTCTTATCATTTATAAAAATATTTATATATACATTTGAATCGGCTCTCTATTGCCGCCCATCGATTACTGTAATTTTATTGGTTCATGCAAATTCTCTAATGTATCCATGCGCCTAGGAATATCCTACTTCCTTAATATTCAAATTTATTTTTATTTGGTGGTTTATGTATGTTCATTACAGATAATAAATATTTTGGAATTTATAAGTTGTTTCTCCCCCCTACAACAATTAGCCATTTGCTTTCCAAAATCCTCTAGTTGAATACTATTTGTTTACAACAAATTTTTGCCAAGTTGTCTGGCTAGATTTCACATTACACGACTTGTTCGATTATTAGGTCGCCGATCAGTAGGTATTTTAAGCCTAACCTCAAATTTTCCAATACTTTATATAATATAATAAGTAGCAAATAAAATTCTTTTCTATTCGGCTGTTCTAAGTTTAGCCATGGTACCCGTTATTATCTAATCTTTCATTTGTTGTTATCGCATTTGGTGATAATAGAATAGCTGTTTTACTTCAGACCTATAAAATTCTTCCAATTAGCGATTTTGCTTGCCTATCGAATTTTAATATGTTACACATGCTAGAATCTACAAAACCCCTTTTTGTCCTCGCTTTATCGAGTACTGTTAACTTTCAATTATTTTGCTAGAAAGTATCTGACTAAATTTCAGACTTACAGCTTGACCGCTGTTGATGTTGCCGACAAGCGCTATTTACAAAGCACTTAACCTCCAATACAATATTATTATTTTTATTAAATAATTGAAAAATGACTTCCATTTCGTATTGTTGCAAATAATCTTAGCCTTTATAGTCGTTATTATCTTATCTTTACTGTCGACTGATAATACAACTACTGATGATAAAAGTTTCTGGTTTCTTTAAATAAGACCTAATAATCCATTTCAATGAACGAGTTTTATTTGTGCCAAAATGCACCGTTATAACCTGAATTGGTATGCATTCGTAATTTTTCTACAATCGATCAATTTTATTGTTATACAAGAACGAAAGCTATTGTGCCAATTCTAACCACTTGTATTCAATGTTATAGTACTGACTTGAGTGCCTGATTGATAAATTATTGAGTTAGGACAGGGATTGCAGATTTTTCTACGAATGTATACCTTTATGAAACTTTTCGCGGGGTATATTATCTAATCTTTTCAAGTCATTCATTATCATTTATCTTCATAATCATAATTAACATTTGACAGTGCTTACCTAGGATTTCCGTTGAATCTTTGTTGAATTCGACAAAATGCCGCTCAGTAACTCCAAATTGACAAATAGAGGTTACACATCATTTCTGCAATATTACAAATCAGGAGTAAATATTACTGATCTCTGCAGGTATTAAAACTAGATGCAATTTGATACATTTTCCCATAATCACATATAACTATCAATAGAACATAATATTTTTAACAATCAAGAACGTTTTGTATGTAAATATTCGAAAATATATTAATTTCCAGTGTTTTTCCAAGGAATGGTAATAGTTTTGTTTTTTTTATTAGATAAACAATTTTTTCTTGTAATGTTTTTGATTTTAGTTTGACAAAATGATGAAAGTATATAATGGATGAATACATTTTTTTAGTTCATAAACATTTTTTTTTCACGTGATAAACCTGTGGTCGTAAAAATACGAAGTATACCCTCTACGTTTCTCCAAGATAAGGTCAAAAGTGTTCGGCCTCACTTTTCGGCCAAAAGTTGTTGAAATATTTAAAAGTTAATTCAAATGCATAAACCTACACATCTACACTGGGATGTGTGAACTATCAGTACTTCTATGAAATTGCGATTCAATGAAATAATATATTTTTACAGAACAGAATCTTTTTCTTGAATTGAACAACATTCATAAACATTGATAGATAATTCTAATTAAAAAAAATGGCTTTCGTTTGTTTTGAGTAAAATAAAAATCTGAAAGTACAGTATTACAATCATAGTCTACTGAGTCTGATTTGTTAGAAAAATGGAGGTGAATGATTAAATAGTTGAATTACATTTAAAAATTTACCTTTGAACGGATGTATTGGCATCTTTCCAATAATTCACATGTGAGGCAGTGATTCCATTATCGACAGTAATTGAATGGATTTTTGTACGTTCCACACAGTATTCTTTATAAAGGCCATTGTTTCTAATATAAGCTCCAATCTCTCTCACGTTCATGAACCTCACATATTCCCCAACCAAATCATGGATCATGTAATAGCATATAATTCGCGGCAAACAGCTCGATAATCCAGTCGAATTATCTCACACAAAATGTGCATATCCGTGAACCTTTCAACGAATAAGCTCCTGTATGAAGCTATTCACATGATGTGAAACAGAAGTGCACACGTGAAAAAGTGTTCATTTCGCCTTTAGGGAGTCGTCTAATGTATTCACGTGCTCATTGCATGCGTGATTTTGTATGTGTTACAAGAGCGTTTTGCCATTCTGATTCTGTAGAACAAATCATACATACATGACTCTAATATGTACGTACATTTGTTTGACGTTGTGTACCCTGGAGTGCCCGATAGCATCATCATGATCAAGGGCTGCTTATTTCCCCAGTGTGAAATAAACCCAGCGTGCTCTATGGGGCTGTGGTGACTAGCATGCATCAACACATTATCAAAAGCAATTAAACTGTGGAAACGTTGAAACGGCATCAACAAAAACTACCGCGACTGTTTTCAAATAAAAGCCGAAGGTTTTGTGCAGTCGCCCTCAGGAGTGAGAGAGCGCACCATGGGATGTTTGTCGTTGAAACTGGCTCGCGATTGATTTGAGGGGATGTTTCACCCCGCTGATGGGAATTCGGACGAGAGGAAACAATTGATTGTTGAGTAAATGACGTTTGTTGGGTTTGGTGTGCACACTTGACCCATTTGTCTCTGCAGCAGCAGTTGAATGACGATCGTGACGAGTTATGCATTTTTTGCCAAGTTCTCATGTAAACAGGGATGTGCTTTGTTGGTGGAACAGCGTTGATCTGATTCGATTCATACAGCAGGCCTATTCCAGTGAACTGGAAAAAGAATCAGCATATCTCTCTACTCAATATTCGTTCTATTCCATGAACGCTCCATCCATTTTGTGAGTTCTGCTACTATAATATTATCATCGGACTACTATTCTCAGAACTACTACTGATTAATTAACATTTGATTTGATTTTTTTTATTATTCGATTCTCGTAACTCGTTTTTCGTCTACAACAATTAGAAATTTCCGAGAAACTTATAACAAAATATAACCATTAACTTAATCAAAAAAACGTTTCATCTATCATTTATACGTTTCCTGCAATCGTGTACATTTATTTGTTGTGTAATCACATCAAGGATTGCAAACTACGAAGACTTGATAGAGTTCAAAGACTTTTGAATCTCGAACATTATTATCTTAGAGAGATCGCTAGCCTTGTCACAATCGAATTATTAGGACACAAAAACCTCTCTAATGGCTCAACAATAGAAGCAATTCCATTTGTGATAGAGCAGGATGCCTACTACTAGGCTATAAATTTCTAGAATATACGGAGCTCCACAATCCATCATTAGTGCTTAGAAGATTGATAGTTCTTATTATTATCGAAGTTTATGTTCTTATTATTATTGATAGTTCTTAGTATGCTGTATGCTCATAAATTGATGGGTTTCTCTTCAAATCGAGTGCATTCCACCTCGTAATGAAGTTATACGAATCAACTTAGTCTGTTATGTAGATCAGCATCCATCGCTTGCTTTATACTCCACTATATATATATATATATATATATATATATATATATATATATATATATATATATATATATATATATCTGTAACTAAAACTATAACTATATGTACTGTTATAACTGCAGCAGGTTCTGGATATTCCGGATGCATATTCATTGATGAAGTGGCGATCATCATGATCGCTAACAAGTTCCGCCACGATTCATGAATGGCAATGGAAACGATTCATGATTGCTTCTACTTGATTATTATATTGATGGGCTGGTGCATCGTGTTGGCCTGCTGCTGCGCCCGTTCGCACATTGCGTGATGTACTTGAGAATGTTTGAATGGTGATTGATCCACATGTTGTTGATCTCTGGATTGTGGATTGTGGTCTATAACAGCGTGAATTTTGCAGAATATGTTTGTGTATCTTGAGCTGCGTACATACGTATGCGCCACAAACACGCGCATTTCGCTCTTCATCAGCTGATGCTATGCCTATTATATCTGTATATTACTTTTTCTGTACAAATACAGATATAATAAGCATAGCATCACCTGATGAGAAGCGAAATGCGCTTGATCGTGGAGCATAAGTCTGTACGCATTTTTAGACAAATAGCTGTGTGCAATGATTTCAATAATTTTATTGAAATTTCAAATAATCTACTTTCTTTGGAAAGTTGGTCATTGTCGATCTGTTGAATCATTATTGAGTAACTATTATCCTTCCAAACGCCTTGCACAGTCTTGACACACGCATCATAACTACTATGCATCACAGGCATCTGTTTCGTCTGAGGTATTGGCCACGTGTTTGGATCGTAAAAATGTTTCATAAAACACGTGCAGCTCCAGTACATGTCTGCTAGTTAGTGAGATGCACATCAACGAATGCTTTGTAACGAAAACTACCCGACTTCTGCATCCTATATTGGTACAATCGACCCTTACCCTTCATTTATCGTACTTCTTACATCACTCAAAAATTGATATTTATTTTTGGGCTTGACTATTTTTGAAGCGCTCCCTCCAGCAGTGTTTAGTGGTAATAAGCCAGCCCTGTCATCTATCTTCTTATGAAATTTAATTAGCGCCTCTCATGTTGTGGGACGGGTTGACTTTTACATTGTAATCTGGCCGCCAGAGCGAGACAGGATGTATTGCTAGCTCCCTTCTCTACTAGATTCTCCTTCTCGATTCCCATAACTCTTCTTTTTCTTGTGATGTTGGTTCCAGACAAATCTTTCACGCCTCTCAAAATGAGACCGACCGCTTTTTGACACAACTGTGCGCCGTATATCGTACGCTAAGTACTTTACGCCACAAAATTACTAACGCGTGTAATATAGGTGGCTTCAAACGTCACTGTAAAAGTGGTTCACTGAAAAAATATCCCGATTCTTCCTTATTACCCTCTCACTTTTTCATCTTCTTATACTCCATCTCCTTGTTATCTCTCTTCTCCATCTTTTTCTTCCTATGTTTTTTATATTTCTAAGTTCCCTATTTCTTCATTTCCTCCTCACCTTCTCTTTTGCCCACCTCTTTTTAACTCCTTTTTATTCGCCTTTATTGGCTTTAATGTTTCTTCTTCTCTCTCTTCTATTTATCCATGTTCCTATTACCTCTTTGATTTTGTCGTATCCATCTTCCTCCTACCCACCTCACCAGTCTTTACTTCTCAACCCTATCTCCTCCTTTTTCCTTTTCTCAACTTTCAGATTTGGGCTCACATAAATTCAGTGATCTGCCAAGCTGACCGTGTCTCATCTTGATTGATCACATTCTCACCTACATACAGCCTTGGTCATGTCACTTTTTTACTGACAAAATAAATTGAATGTAACCAATCTGGATGTTCGGTATATCTCTTTGCTTTGATCTTGAGCTCCACTGATAATATGTTCTCTGTCATGCTCTACTCAGCTCATAGTCCGACTTCAAATTTATTATGTGAAGTCATTAAGTCGCGCTCATAACTTGAGGGTTCACTTCGTCTGCTATTCGCCATAAAAAGTAGGCTTGAAATAGTTTCTGTTTTGTTCTGGTTCATGATTTTTATCCACTATTCTCTTAAAACTAGGTCTTTGATACTTGATTTATGTAAAATTTAGTGGGTATTTTGGTTTCGGAGTTAAGAAGATTGAATGAAATAGTTATCTGTTGCTAGGATGAAATTAGAAAGTGATTAGACTTGTAATATCAATTAAACTTAGAACGAAGGTGTATGTTGGATTCTCATTTCTCGATTTCAGGACTCTTCTTATAGTTAAACAGTTTTTGATCGCTTTGGAAAACTTATCCATGTTCGCAATCGCAATTATTGTTGTTCTATTATTCAAATTTGTGCGTTTCAACGTCACAACAGCGATATGATATCTTTCTTCATCAATTCATTTATTAAATATTCAAACCTGCATGGTATTCCATCAGCATTTTTTTAAATCGAATGTTCTACTACTGTTGTTGTTGCACTCAATTCAAATTCTGTGTTTCTTGTCTGTTTCAGAGATTTGAGTCACAATAAGCTGCAAATGATTGGTCGCAAGACGCTCAGGGGGATACCAGCTCTCAAGACATTGTAAGTAATCTGTTTCGTAACAAATTCTTATGTATTATCATCAGATAACTCTGGTATGGGAAGGGAAACATACCGTACGATTCACATGAAATAATATAGGGTTGATATAAGTTGTATAATTAAAGTCTTAGAATGAATAAGGGAGAATTCATTGAATTGTTCAGTTTCATCCACGATAATGGGTGGAGAAAAATACAAAGAAAGAGTGTCATTCATTTGCTTATGATTTGATTGGATGAAAAGGTGTGTGCTCTGACCCATTCCAATCTTGTAATGAGTGATTCTCTGTAAGTTCACATCTTTGTTCACATCATGTACTTCTTAATGTCCAATTATTTCCAAATAATCCTCTTCCTGTAAAAATGTGGAATCAATAGATGAATCTGACGATTATTTAATAAAAATTTCCAATTATTATCCGTGAGTTTTAATTATTCGGAAACTGAATTCATTAAGAGCAGAAGTAGGCTACAATGAAATTACTATCACCGCTATCTCATTGACGGCAATGCAACAAACATGCAACCAATAAATTTTTCAAGCAGATCGTCAATAAATAAATATATTTTAACACCTCAAACTTTATCTCGAATTAGATTAGCGAATCGTAATTTCGAAAAACGTTGAGTGGCAATAATTCTTTGCAAGCAGTGATGCCGATGACAGCGACTGGAATGGTCATTTCTGGCAGCGGTGAGCCGCCTACGATTTTATCTTCATTGCTGAACACGATAATAAAACGAGCGCTATTTAAGCACTTTATTAGGGTGGGTTTCGCTCCAAAATCCACCTCGGAAAGGAAATACACAAAAGGATTTTATTGGCATGTGCACTCTTTTATGAGTATTAGTGACTGAGTTGTTGTCTCATCCCTTTTCGCTCTTATACATTTCTCCCAAACTTGTGCTCTCATCCTTCTTGTCATTCTTATTTTCCATCTCGTGATAGATTTAGTACCAATAATAAATCGTACATGAAGTGAGAAAGGACGTGAAGGACCTTTGAATACTAACCCTGTATAGTGTAATATTGTTACATTGCTACTGTTACTGTAGTGTGTTATTGTTACAAGTCTCGTGTGGCAATGCAACACATGAGATATTTATTATTTCAAATCATAGATCATCATAATCATTTTCTTACAAGGATTAGGCTCTATTGGCCTGTACGGGCATCCATTTCTTTCTTGGTCTTCCTATGCCTTGCTTTCCTCCGAGTTTGTACTCCCATGCTTATATTGGGAGCCTATTGGATGCAATTCTGAATAAATGAGTAGACCAATTTTCCCGATATTTCTTCAGAATATCCAATAGCGGTTCTACATTTAATTCAGCTCTTATGTTGACATTTCTTTTTTATCCAGTCTACTACAACCTTTGACCGCTCGTAAAAATGTCATTTCAACAGCTTGTATACAAGATTCAGTTTGTCTGTTTAAACCCCATGCCTCGCTACCCTATGCTATTAACGATATTGCCATTGTTCTGTAAAACTTCAGGTAAAAGATACCCAGTCTTGTCTCCTTGTTATTCGAGTTTTAATATTCTCTTTCGATAGCAACACGATGTGTAGCAGTGCCAGTGGATCACTTTTCAAATCACATAGTTCATAATTATTCATAGATATTAATCATCAACTGAGATCATACTACGTATTACTTTATTTAAATGATATTTGATAATTCATTTATTAGCTCTCATACACTTAGTAGATGCATTCTTTTTCATTATTGAACTGATCCGATAGTATTGTGAATAAGATGATTGTAGATGAGGAAGTGCATTTGATGAAGTTTCGACCAATAGTCAGTACAACTTTTGTTCATGTGTCAATTTTACTGTTAGCCTACATCAACGTAGATCATTCAAGTTTGTCTTGATCTGTTTTTTAAATAAAACCCGCTTAGAATGTTTAATCAATCCACTGAATCGATTCAAAGAGTGCGCAGTCGGATCAACTGTGACTGATTTCCAAATTATTGTGAAAATTATTGGAAAAACTGAAATAATCGTCTGTCTTCTCAAGACAACTTCTTCACATCCTCATGAATGCCTGTATGCTTATATCCCTTTATAGTCATTGCGCTATTACAGCTTCCAATTATTATTATCAGCTTATACATTGCTGCGACATCTATTACTAAAGCTTTTCTTCCATAAAATAATACCAGATAGGAGACCTCTCGAAACTCATCCATTTGTTGCACAGACAGAGAGCAGTCCACCGCCACCCTACTCAGTTTAATCTCATGCTCTTCACACTCACAGCCTCTCATTCTATCTCATATCTCCGCTATGCCCCGTCTCCCTTCACATTTACAGTCCAGTTCTTGTCTGCACGCGTCTGTCTAATAATTCCAGTGCATGACTGTGAATATTATTTATGACTACTCGGTAATTAATCCTCAACTAAGAAATGAGATATTATGAATTGAGACGTTGAATCGGAATGCTCGCGTGACTGTAGAGAAGAAGATGATGAAGAAGAAGAAGAGGAGGAAAAGAAGAAGAGGAAATAAGAAGAGAGGAAGAGAGAGAGGGAGAATAAAATAATAAGTCGTCTTTCCAAATGTTGATGAAGAAGAAGTCACAAGTGGTGGATGACATAAATTGTAGACTATGTACGATGCATAGATATAGCCTACATTGCCTTAATACTGAAGCAGAGCGAATATATTAAATTAGTGAGAGGCTGGAGAATTTCAATTTCACTTGCTGGCGTTCATATGACTACAGTCTTCTACTTTTCCTACTTATTCACTTATTTTTCTACTCCGTTCTAGTCTGTGTGCGTGTGCTTCTAGTGTAATGGATCTGCATTACTCTTGCCGGTTTATAAGACGTAGGAAATTGTTAGGACGGGATATGGAGAGTGTTGAAAGAATGGAGGATTGATGTCTAGGGAAAGAGAAAGAGAAGGGAGGGGAGGAATTTGTTGAAATCCAGAAATAGATTGAGGCAAAATAAGTCGCTGGTTGGAAGTCGAGGGTACGAAAGTGAAAGTCATTATAAAAATGACCAGAGACTTCTTAATTTCATGAAATGCATGCCTTATTTTTCTCATTTCAGAAACTAGCATAGCGAAATGATGCATTTATTTTTAGACTGGTGAAGAGTTTCAAAGTCTCTATCTTTATTTTTCCACTAACCTTCTTTTACGTTGTGCTGAGTATGTCGTGTTGGAACGATTTTTGCAAAACTTCATTCAATAGTTGGAAATCCTTATTGATAATCTATAATACAAGACCAAAGAAGTGTGAAGAGTATCGCACAATACTTTGTGCGAGTCACCTTTTCTTATGAGTCACCTCTTAAAAGTGTTCCTCAAGGTCATCCACAGGAGAATATATAGTGAGTGTGAGAGCCAAATATCCCCAACTCAATTTAGCTTTATAAAGGCGGTCGGCACTAGAGGCACTATTTGCAGTGCAAGTCTTATTTCAGAGATGCCGCGACATGAATTGCGATGTATACGCATGCCTGATTGACTATCAAAAGGCATTTGACCGAGTAAAACATGAAATGATGGTCAAAATACTGAATGAAGCAGGTATCGATGACAAAGATCTGAGAATAATCGGGAACCTCTATTGGGACCAGGTCGCTAACCTCAGAGTGGAAGGAGAACACACGGATTACATAAAAATAAAACGAGGTGTCCGACAGGGTTGCATACTCTCACCTCTTATTTTCAACCTCTACTCGGAGCACATCTTCGGTAAAGCCCTGGATGGCATGGACAAGGGAATTCTGCTAAATGGATGTAGACAGAATAACATCAGGTATGCTGATGATACCATTGTTTTTGCTGACAATCTTGAAGATTTGCAAGCCCTGGTGGACAAAATTACCCATCACAGCAGTCAATATGGGCTTGAAGTCAATGTAAATAAGACGAAACTTATGATAATCAGCAAACAAAATATCACAGGAAGCCGACTATTCATAAACCAAGCCGCTATTGAGAGAGTTGATCACTACAATTATCTAGGAACCATTATTAATGAGGACTGGAGCAATGCACAGGAAATAAAAGCACGCATAGGAAAGGCAAGATCTACCTTCAATTGCATCACCCTTGACACTAAATTGAGACTCCTGTGATGCTATGTCTTCTCCGTTCTCCTTTATGGTGCAGAATCCTGGACGCTTAATGAAACCACAACCAAAAAGATCAACGCTTTCGAGATGTGGCTATACAGGAGAATGATGAAAATCCCTTGGACTGCCAGGGTGACAAACGTAGAAGTTTTGAGGATGGTGAAAAAGGACCTGGAACATAATCAAGGCACGTAAGTTGGAATACCTGGGTCATATCATGAGAAACGAGGAGAGATACAGTTTGCTGCAGACAATTATGCAGGGGAAGATCTTTGGACGAAGAGGACCAGGAAGACGCAGGGTATCGTGGCTTAAAAACCTCAGGACCTGGTTCAACAAAACATCTACACAACTGTTCCGGATTGCTGCAAACAAAGCACGGATCGCTATGATGATCGCCAACATTCGTAACGGATTGGCACCTTAAGAAGAAGAATCTATAATGAATATTATTGAAGAATAGTTCCTCCCAATTGAATATCTGGAACAAGCTTGTCAGAAAACTTATTCCTGAGAAAGATGAAGATGTATTTAGCTTGTGAACATGATAGTAGAAGTTAAAATAAAAATAAGAGCCTACATGAAATAATGGTGAAGCCTTTATGGGAGAAAACGAAAAATGAGTATCTTAATGTTTGCAAACTGAATAAGGTTGGTAGAATGGTAAAATCCTGCATATCGAGAAAATGATCAACCAGAAATAAAAATCACAGAAAATAAGATGATGTTAATGAAAAAATTCATTGGTTCAATTTACTGCAAACAAATCTTTGAATTTGAAGTGCTATATACTCATTACTCATAATCATGATCCTGCAATATTTGTATCCATTGATTTCATTACTGTTTTACTAAGCATCATAATTTTTTTCCAGGCAACTTGACAACAACCACTTGACGTGTTTGGATGAAATGGCCATCAAAAGTCTGAAAGATCTCGAAGTTCTGTAAGTAAACTGCATTATCTTGGAAATGAAAATATCTAATAATATTTGTGATGATGAATCTGTAAAGCAATCATACTCTAATTACAAGAAGCATTGTTTATTGCACTTAAAAGCACTCTTTGTTGTACTCCCTAGTTGTTTCGATCATATTTATCTAATCTTTTTTGATTGATCAGTATATAACATTTTCGCAATATATTCGCTAATATTATATCATTTAATACCCAGTTCACACATCTTTGTGTACATCAGACTAATAACAAACAAATGAAAAGTAATCAATCCACAATCGTTTATTAGTAGTCATCCTTAGTTGTCAATATTATCCTTAATAGTAGAGTATTCGTCACTCTCTGATTTATCAACAGTCTCATGTTGATTTTATAAAATTCATATTCAATCAAACACGAAACTTCCATGAACAATCACTGTGTGAAAATCGTTTACATCACTGATTCTATAATATCTTCCTTTGTATTTGGGAATATCATATCTTCAGTCTGATTAAAATTTCAATTGATTGAAACAAGCATCCTGTACGCTTCTATCCATTCGAAACTTTATTTTGTTCATCAGAATTCACCATACTTTGATTTATGAAAATATTAGGTTTTGTAAATAAAATAATCTGTGAAAACAGAAACTGACTGTACGATTTTCTAAAAAAAGAGGTATAAACCAACATAATCTTAGGAAGATGGTTGAGGATTGGTCGAGAATTCTCTCCCTGACTGATGAGGAAGAAACTCGATATTGAAGAGCGGGACCCCGGAAGGTGGTCCTGCTTCTTCCCAACTACGTCATCTCGACTTCCTTCTTCCATTGCTCAAAGTCACATAAACGTCAAATGTTTCATATTTCAAGCGCTGTTTGTCAGTATCGCAAGTCAGTTATTCGGAAAGTGCAGACCACCCTTCTGCACTTCACTGCTGCTGCTGCTGCTGCTGCTTAACTCTGATGGAAAATGAAAGACGGAAGTATTCTGCTTGCAGATGAAACAGTTTTCGTTGTGCACTTAACCCTAGGGGGTGAAGAAGAATTTTGAATTGTTTTCTTCCACTATAAACATGATTATGATAACTCTCCATTATATTATGTATCACAATATTCCAGTAACCACTTCTATATATATTTATATATATATATATATACTTTGCATGTACAAAGTTGCATGGGTTTGATCGATTGATGCTATAAAATATATATTGTATGATTCATTACTGTTCTGTTTTTCTGTTTGTTTGTATGAGTATAACGTCATGTTTCAAGAACCTGGAACAGTCCGCGTCGATCAATATCAACATATCAACTCCATATTCAATTTGTGGAATGTTTGCGATGTTTGATTTGTCATACTAATTTTTTACATTGCATATTTATCGCTAAAATAACAGGAATTATAGGAGTTTGTTACTAATAAATTTGTTACGAATAAATAAATAAATAAAAATGAATATAAATGGTCTTTATTGACAAAAATCTAGCTGAATGTCAATATTTCGCGATCCGATTGAATCTAGACTGAGTGAATTAATACTTGCAGAATGTTTGATTTAAGAAGTTTACCACAGGTAAAAATGAGCTGATAATATAATTTGTAGGTTGTATTCATCCATCATTTGCTGAGAAATTTGTTAGTTTGTTACATATTTGTAATTTATTTTGCCCTATTCATCAAGAAAAGTAGCCTAACACATAATTCTATATTTTTCTACAGTTGCTGATTTATTTCTTCATTATTATCATCATCATTTTATAGTTCAAAATTATTCTTCCACGCAGTATTATAAATTGAAAAAATTATTTTAGTTGTCCTGAAGTTTAATTATTCCACTTCCATAATCTTGTCAACCCCTGTCCAATTCCACTTACTATTATTTCAATTATTCCACTCTAATAATTATTCATGTAAACTCATCCAATTATCTGTTGTTCTAATGATATTATCTTTAAACAAGGACTTTAAAAAAATGTTATTGCTCTGCACTGGAATAATTTCATAATCATTAGAATACAGTAGAAAATCAGAAATCATTTGAAATTTATGAAGGAGAGAAATTTGCACGTTTCTTTACGAAGGAAATGGACCCTTACCAAAATAAATCTTCATCGTTTTATCTCTCCAACAAACTTTTAAGATCTGATTTGCTGTTCACATTTATATTTCTCATTCTGCCGCTGAACCTTTTTTTAGTTTTATGTTTTCTTATTTACGCGTGTGCATGCTGAGAGTTTTGACTGGACTTGCATGCTGCTTTTTCAGATGTTTAGAATCACAAAACCAATGGTTTTTCAAAATCTAATTACGTAAAGTACTTTTCTCTGTAAGTGAAACCAGTTTCTCAGACAAGTATTCAAGACACTCCAGTTTTTCACACTCTTTGCATGTAATAAAAAGGCCATTCGGTGAGTTTAGGCTTCAGTTCCATCAAATTGAGTATTTTTACTACTCCCAAAAAATTCCAAAAGTTATAACTTAGTGAGAAAAACAAGTATAGCATTCTTGACAATGGAATCATTTCTATTATTTATTTCTTTGCATAAATTGTTTCCGTTTGTCATTTGTGAATGATCAACTTCGCTTAACATCGTAACAATAGTTTTTGGAATGTAGTAAAATGATAATTCAATACTCTCCAGCTACCTGTAACCACTGAGGACAGAAAACACAGTTCAGTTTTTAGTCTTTTTTTTTCTGAACTGTATCCATTGACTTGATGATTTTACATTGAAATTCAAGGTAGTATTGAACAATATGAGAGTATCATTTAATAGTAATAGTTGTGAAACAGTCTTATTTTGTTAATTAGTATTTGTTATTGCAATATTTTGGTAATATAAGTACTGTAGTAATGTTTGGATTAACAATATAAAATCAGTAAGTTGCGCTTTATTTCAATCACCATATTTTGAGTTTGATCGAAATATCGCGTGTTCTAAAATTCAATAAATACTTTTCCAGTCGATTTGACATTCTTGGATGACAAATTTTTGATTCTCAATAACATTTCCAAAGTATTTTCAGCGTTATCTTGATATTTTTTGAGGACAGACCATCTCCAATATTCTATTCATATGTACAGCTAAGGGTATTAAAATATCACACGGTATTAAGGGTGTTTGAAAATATCCCATCTAAATTGACTGTTTCCATAAATGTATTTGAAGATTTGTGGAACACTCAGCTACTACTGCCATCAAGTTGCAGAATTCAGAACTACTGTACGTCTCGATTGTTCACCAATCAAGAGAGTTGAGAAATCTTATATTCTAGTATTTTAAGAAGTTGTAAACTTCTTCTTCTTCACTCAGTACTTTCTATTAATTTCCGACCAATAAGGAGTAAGTGGTGGGGGGGAGGATTGATGTTTTGCCTTGCATAACACACTTTACTTTACTTCACTTTTCTTGTTCGTCACAATTATTAAACTGCATAAAGGGAGCAACGATCCCGCAGTATATGACACGTCAAAGTTTAATCTAATATCTACCATCCTTCATATTTCAACACAACAGATTTCACATAACACACATTGATCAAACATTAATCAACAAAGAAGTCTGCTAACCTGTAAGGAAACAATACAATAAGGAATTCCCTGAGTGTTGAACTCCTTCAAGCCATCAATTTCTCTTATGTGAGATGGGATTGAATTAAATATTTTTATTCCAAAATAAAACGGGCCACTCTCCAGCAGGCTAAGTCTATGATGTGAGTAAACAAAACCTCTAAATCTTGTATTTCACACATTAACTTTCACAATCCAGTGACTTAACTTTAAACTATGTCTCGAAATGGGTCCCGAAAATGAATATTGGAAGTATTCAAATAGTTGTCATTTTTGAGTAACAGCCGTGGAAGATGTCTCAATTTCTTCGTTACGTCTAGCATAATAAGGATCGTGATGATGATAAGTCGAAATCACAGGCAAACACCTCGGAAACAAGATGACCGCCAAAATTTTCAGGGTTTATCATTATCGTTTGTATTTCAATAACCGTTCAATATATTCAACCATTTCTGGAGACGAAAATATTTTTAAAATCTTCCTCTACAATTTTTGTTTTATAAAATTTTCCCGTAAAACGCATATTTTTTAGTTAAAACCTTCAAAAGCCCCAAAAAAATATTTTTTTGAATCTGTTCAAATTTCATTCCATCATAACTTTTTTGTGCGAGAGATACAGAGAAATTTATTATTTCTGCATCTATTATTTCTGATTTTTTTATTTCTGGTGCGTTTTTCCATACGCATGAGGTAACAAGCTAGAACTATAAAATCGATTTTTTTCATGACTACTTTAAGATAGAGACTTGCAAATGGTCTCAATCTCTTCGTTACAACAAGACGAATATGAATATTGATGATGGAAAATATTCGACATCATTGAAAAATACAGTTGTAGATTATTAATCAATGATGTATATCTTTATAGAGAATCTAATCAGTTTTTTTCTTGTAATGCTGCCAAGGTGCAGTAACTATTATGTTAAAAGCATCACTTAATATTATTAATCCAATGAAAAAATATTCGGTATAGCTCTATTCAGTCTAAAAGTGGTACCTTGAAAGCGACTGGATTTGTCAGACTGTGCAGCGACATTTGTTATAATTTCGTTCAGTTGGAGTTATAAAGCATTGGGGAAGATTAGTTTCTATTGAAATACTTTGAGGCGTGAGGAAAGATGTATGCGGTTGGCCGACCGCTATGCGTTATAGCATACAAATTCCCCGGAAAATTTATTACTTTACATTGGTGAGGGCGGTAGCGGCTCTTCTGCGATCTTGCGCGTGAGTGCTGTGCGTTTATGTAAAGTGTGGTCTATGGTATACATACATATAGTATATATATATATATATATATATATATAATGTATAAATCCACATTTATATGAAGTTGTACAGTATTTGAGTAGTAGCTTGCCAGTCACTGCTAGAAATCTTTTCCACGATCATCGTTTACTGAAATACACCACTAACCATAACATCCCACCAATCAAATTTATTTCATTTCTATTTATTTCCTTACTTTTCTTGGCTCCAACCAATGACTTCTATCCAAACTGCTTCCTTCTTTGAATGAGTAAATAATTATTCTAGACTCGACCCCAAAAAAATATTTTTTTGAATCTGTTCAAATTTCATTCCATCATAACTTTTTTGTGCGAGAGATACAGAGAAATTTATTATTTCTGCATCTATTATTTCTGATTTTTTTATTTCTGGTGCGTTTTTCCATACGCATGAGGTAACAAGCTAGAACTATAAAATCGATTTTTTTTCATGACTACTTTAAGATAGAGACTTGCAAATGGTCTCAATCTCTTCGTTACAACAAGACGAATATATTGATGATGGAAATAACGAAAATATTCGACATCATTGAAAAATACAGTTGTAGATTATTAATCAATGATGTATATCTTTATAGAGAATCTAATCAGTTTTTTTCTTGTAATGCTGCCAAGGTGCAGTAACTATTATGTTAAAAGCATCACTTAATATTATTAATCCAATGAAAAAATATTCGGTATAGCTCTATTCAGTCTAAAAGTGGTACCTTGAAAGCGACTGGATTTGTCAGACTGTGCAGCGACATTTGTTATAATTTCGTTCAGTTGGAGTTATAAAGCATTGGGGAAGATTAGTTTCTATTGAAATACTTTGAGGCGTGAGGAAAGATGTATGCGGTTGGCCGACCGCTATGCGTTATAGCATACAAATTCCCCGGAAAATTTATTACTTTACATTGGTGAGGGCGGTAGCGGCTCAGATGAATATTAGTATGCATCTAAGTGTGTAATTATTTCCATCCATGGGTCCCATCTAGTTGTTGAATCAAGTTGTTCACTTTGTAACTTTCTGAGATTTTTTAATACTCCGCTTTCAATCTGAATTGTATAGTGTTGAATATTGGATAGAATCAATATTTCATCAGAATCTTGAGGCTTATTGGATTAGATTGTTGAATCTACTAGTACAATGTAAGCTACGATTAATAAAATAGTAAAAAAATAGATTAGAATTCAGAACGTCGATTGGAATTCCTCTCATCTAGTTTTATCTCTCTTCCTCTCCTGATTCGCTAATTAAATACCAGCATACATCGCTGCTGAACGATAAACTCAATTATTAGAAGCTTTGTAATTTCTGATGTTTCATCAGTATACTTCATTGTCATATTAATTGCAATATCATGTATGCAGCACTGCCGAATGCCGAATGATGAATCAAACTGTGAAATTCATGCTAACGAACTTTTGCTCATAAATGGAAATGGAACTGATAAATTATAGCGGTTTTTTGGACTGATGTGGTTTCTTTCCCTCTATCATGAATCTGAATGAAATTATCAGCTAACGTACAACCATGTAGATTCGCGATTCGTGTGTATAGGGATTTGATTTCCTTCATTACATATTCATTCCATTTCCTCTATTGTCACCAGGAAACATTTTTATTATATCTGATATTGTCAAGGATGCTAATTATTGACTGATACCCAAGTCCTGATTCTCTGAAAATCAACATTTTCCATATTTGATAGCCGAGTTGTCTATGAAATACTATTTTCGCTGTATTTTATTTTTTCTTCAAGGAGTCTGTCACACTAAACATTCAGATTTGATCAATTATAAAAAATTCAACAATTACAATTATGGCTGAATTGAAAAATTTTCAAGCTTGATAATTTTCCAATGATGAATATAATATTTCAATAAATACTCTTGCCAAATACCAAAAATTGAAATAATTCAAGTAATTTGGTCTTTCCAAGTACAGTACTTGATAGCCTACTGTGAAATGACCAATAATAACAGGCAATTACCAACAATAGCATGTTAATCAACCATGTATTACATTAGCAGTCATATATTATTTACCTATTGGCTGGCAGGGGAGGATCACTTTTTAATTCCAGGTTTAGGTATTGATGGGACTCCTTGTGACAAAAGAGGCCTGATTAGGTCCTAGAGAAAATTCAGTTATAGAATAATCTTTAAATTATAGTTCTATGCTTATAAAGTTACTAAAAGTAAACTAGTTTGTATGAAAATTTCATTTTGTACAATGTTTATCGTTGTAGCTATGACTGTGAGAGGGTCGATGTAGGCCTATTCTTACTCTGTCAGAAATTAGTTTTCCTACAGTTCCCGCTCTAGTGCGGGAAAACTTTTTCCTGCACTCGAGATTTGCAACATGGCAACGCAAAATAGTTAGTAGGTTATATGGAGCACCAGTGCAGCAAAATCAGAATTAAGTTGGTAACTGTGACTGTGGTGCACGTTATAAGAATCTTTAGGTGGTAGACAACATTGGATGACAGCAGTTGACAGTACACAGCCGCCCCCCCCCCCGCCATTCAAACACACATACATTATATTTTAATTATTAATAATAAAATTACACAGATATACATTTGATGGATTTCAGGGAATTTTACCCATAATTACCCACTTTTCATATTCAATGATAACTGTAGGAAAAACTTAATGTGTGCAAAGTTCCTCTGCTGCACTCAACAAACCATTCCGCTTCTTTAGGTTTTTGGTAAACGTTTCTTTCGGTGCAGCAAACTGTTACTTTGCGCACTAGTTGCACAAATTTATTATTTATTATTATTATTATTATTATTATTATTTATTATTTATATTTATTATTTATTATTTATTATTATTATTTATTATTTATTATTATTATTATTTATATTTATTATTATTATTATTTATTATTTATTATTTATTATTTATTATTTATTATTTATATTTATTATTTATTATTTATTATTTATATTTATTATTTATTATTTATTATTATTATTTATTATTTATTATTTATTATTATTTATTATTTATATTTATTATTTATTATTATTATTTATATTTATTATTTATTATTATTATTATTATTTATTATTATTATTTATTATTTATTATTTATTATTTATTATTTATATTTATTATTTATTATTTATTATTTATTATTTATATTTATTATTTATTATTATTATTTATTATTTATTATTTATTATTTATTATTTATTATTTATTATTTATTATTTATTATTTATTATTTATTATTTATATAACTTTCTTATTATTTAGTATCCCTTATTTGAAGCATATCCCTTATATGGTTCTTCGATCCAACACTAGATTTGAAATCGCATTACTTTTGGTTCTTCATCACTATTCAATTATAATCAGTTCTCAATGACTGTTTGAAATGAAAAAATCTTTATTAGGCGGAGTTAGGACTTTTAAGTCCTCTCTACCACTAGTAAACCTCAACCTCGAACTGTTTGGGTTTGATGGAGGATTCATTTCAAATTGCAGTTAACCAAATATCTGTTTGGTTCCAGTTTACGCTGATATAGCAAAGAAGTGATAAACATCTATCATATTCTATTTCATATTTTTGGTTGAGTTGAGGAAAGGATGATTGAGACTTGTTTATCTTTCATATCACTATAGAGCATCCGATGAAACTAATGAGAGTATCCTAGATGTGTGGTTCGAAATGAGTGGTTCATAGATAGAATGGCATGATAAATACCCTACATTATTTCCTTGTTAAATAAAGCGGAACATTTTGTGAATTGAGGATATTATTAACGCAAACATCACGATCAAGTTTGAGTTTGTTTTTCCTTGAAAAAGCTCGAACACCGCTCCACTTGATTGCTGATTAATTGGGCTTGCTTGAGACAGGAGGTCGATGAGAAACTGATTTTATCATGAGATCCAATTTATTCTCATTAATGGAAAATATTGACTCAATCTATCAATTTCCGAACGGTCTACAAGGTACTGCTTCGTATCTGAAGTGAAAAAGACAAACTGACATACTCCTGATTAAAAAAGTATCAGCAAAAACTACAGTAAATTAATTCACCTTCCTCTAATTAGTCAAGACCAAAACAGTAATCAAGTTCTTACCTGATTGGAACCATATTATATGATCCACCAACAACAATATTCCATTCTAAACTTGAAGGTTTATTATACAGAGTGAATGGGAACCCTTTAATAAGTTGGAGACCGTTGTAGATATAATATTTCAACTTTCAGGATAAGTTATTGGTCAAATACTCTACCTTTTGACATAGAACTGAATTTTAACCCCTCATAAGGGGATGACTTAGGGGTTGTAACTCGAATATATCAAATGGAACACCAATTGTGTGGTACATTATTTTAAAGGCCTTTTTTAAAACAAGAAAGATGCCATGAATAAAAATGTTCTATGATACTTGTATCCAAAATGGCGGCTGATTGAAGTTTTAGTTTTTAAGGAGATGAGGTGTTGTAACTCAAATATTTCAAATGTTAATAACCAGTGTGATACATCATTTTTAAGGCCTTTCTTAAAACAAGAAAGATGACATCAATAGAAAGATCCCGTGATGATAACAAAATCTTTCTTGTTGAAAAATAACTTATATGATTCGTCCAATTGATATCGACCAGTCCCTCGAACTCTTTACTTCATAAAAAATCATAATAATTCTGTGTTGGAGTTTGGAGTACATTCCATTACATGTTGACGAGTTTCGCAACGAATCTTGATTGAATGCCACTTCTCTTCTCCATTCTTCTTCTTCTCTCCTCTTTTCTTCTTCCCTCTTCTCTTTACTTTGCGAACATTTGAATTTAAACTCTTTATAATATATCAAACTATCCAACTGCTATCCAATATTTATGAGAAAATGAGTATTTCATACTCCTGACCGATTTCTGTACGGTTCCATATTTGAAGTAAATAATCATCATCCAGTATGAACAGTCCTCTTCAAAGGAGACTGAGATTTATAGAGGAAGTGGGAGGAAGAGTGTGTAAGAGGAAGAGAGCATCAGGACAGATCGTGCGTAAAGTGTTTTGCCAGATTCATAATAGAGCTGTCAGTCCGTTCTCTATTCGTATATGAGAATAAATTCGTTCATTTGTGCAGACGATGTATCGTATTATGATAGAGAAAATATGAAGGAGGAGATTATAAAAGAGAAAGGAGAAGAAAAAGCAGAAGAAGAAGGGGAAGAAGAAATAGGAGAAGAAATCGGAGAAATAGGAAAAGTATGAAATAGGAAAGAAATTGGAGAAGTATGGTCAAATTGATGGAATGGAATTGAAAATAAAACAAGGAAAAACTGGAAGAAAGAGAGAATACGATATTAGATAATTAGTTAGGAAAGGAACTGAAGTAGAAAAAAATGAAATAAGTAGAAAAGGTATAAGGAAATGGAGAATATTTCTGTAATATGTTAAATCCTGTAATGTATAAAATACAAACTGTATGAATGATGATTTACACAGCACAAGTACCCGACTCAGAATACTTCATCTTCTTGTGAGCTATCTGAACTGACGATCAGTTCACATATATGATTGATAAGGAAGAAACAGATTGCTCCCATAAGTTGTATATCAAGAAAGATTGAAATATTTTAGTGCATGTATCACAAATGATATTATATAGTATGAAAATATAATAACATGCTTATTAAATAGGTTACCTCATGGTTCGCTTTGCCTGGCAAAGCATCATTTTCTCTCCACTACCTCACCAGGCTAACAATTAATTACATGAGAATCATACACTTCCAATTTATCAATATTTGAAGAAAATGAACATCGCAACTTTAAGATATTAAAGACAACTCATAAGACCTGTGAGGCGGAGAGAAAAATTCAGTGAGGTCCACGATATAATGGCAGTATTTGATCAACATTGGTGTTGCTATACTTGTCTATCATTCGACAAAGCAAATAGGGCTATCCTTATTCATTGCCGCAACGTTTCCAGATCGTTTCTCATCAATGTAGAACTGTGATCAATCAACAAAATATTCATTTTTCAATCATAAAATTGTTCTTTTTTCTCTTATTTATTTATACTTATCATCATCATATTCCTCTTTTTTATCTCCTATTTTAGTTAAAAAAGTATTGTAGTTTCTATCTCTCTTTAATTTAGTGAATTTTACTATATTAGATTAGACTTATACTATTAATATATTAGGATTGTAATTTCTGTTGTGTCAAGAGGGCTATTATGAGAAGTATTTCTTCCTAGGTAAATAAATAATTCCTAGTAAATAAATAAATTAATATGTATTATTTAATAATATAAAAGTATATTTTCTAGACGAATTGATTGTTATTAACGAGAATGGACAGTTAATAGTTTGACATAAGATAAACTGGTATCAGCTATCTTCTAAAGAAGGCAGTGGCAAGGCAGAGATTCAGTAACGCTGTTCTATCTTTCCCCACTGCCATTATAGACTTCACTATAGGAATACGGGAAAGAGAGAATAATAAGAAGAGGCATGAAGAGAGGAGTCGTGATATGATTCGTGGTCCAATGTCTAATCTGGAAACAGCTGCCAGACTTTCTGTCGTGCTTCAGTTTAGATGGATGGTCGGTGTTGAATATACGCGGAGAATATATAAAATGAGGATGAGGATACGAAGGGGTTATCTGTCAGCTGTTGTGAAAAGATATAACGGACTGCTTGGTTGGTTGTGCTGAGGAAAAGATAGAGGTGTCAGAGTTGGAGAGATTGGGCCTTCAGTTGGAGCGATGCTCGATATAGGACTGTTCATTGCATCACGACTTCTACTATACAACCATTTATATGAAACTGAGGTGTGCTGTCTTGACTGCAGTGAACGCATAGAGATCTGCACTGTGCAGTTGAAAAGTGGTTGGTCTGCAATCAACTTCAAGACGATATTATTCTACATTGTAAATCAACTTTGGGAGAGCTCAATTGAATGAGAGTTTTAATTCAGGAAATATCAACCAGGCTCTCTGTATTCCATTGTATTTATGGCTATTCCACAGAGATTATGATGAGATAAAAATATTAATACTGGCGAATTAGTTAGTTTCGTGTATATTTTTGTCAATTTAGTTAGTCTAAAAGATGTTGTAAAATAATTACATAATGCAACTCATCAAAAACTTATCCGTAATCAATTTACTAATTTGAGTAAACCTCCAAAGCAAAAGCCATGCAGATATTTTTCAATGCGATGATTATTGAACAATTGCAAGCCTTGCCACTGAATTTAGAGGGAGTTATCCCTCTCAGAGTCTTCTTCCAAACTTCAGGATTGGATTGCTGTAGCTGATGGAATCCATAGAAATTTTATGAGTTTGGAAGTCGTGAAATAAAGGGTTTTATTGTTTAATTACAATAGAAGGACAGCTGCAAATAAAAGCGTTCGGTGACGTTTGTTGCTGTGTCAGAGCAGAGCAAGAAATTGCTCGAGTGAGTGGAAAGGAAACAGCTTTGTGAAGAGCGCCCAGTCGAACCAATAAATTCAGAACCGACAGTCTTGTTATCTTGACTGGGTATACTTCCAACATAGCAGAGTTAACACTGCGGTTTGGCTTGTGTGCATATAAGAACGGGATGCTTCTTCCTCTATCGCACTCTTTCTTATACTTTACTGATGTGCTCCTTCCTTTTCTTTCTGGTTCTCCAAATGTGCTTCCTGATAAACGAGCCATGTTCTCGGAGAAAACAGTGCGACTGTGGGCTTTTTCGGCGAATGGGAAATTGTTTCACAACTTGGGTCTTTGAAAAGCATTGGTCCAGTCTAGTGACTTGATCGGCCCTTAATTTCCTTGAGGAATGCAGATTTCAGTGCCGTCCTTATATCAACCTAGAAATTCTACTCTTGGCTCTTATCATAGGTGTAGGAAGTGCACGACTACTACAGATTCATTCTAAGAACCACAATATTCACTTACATTATCAAGACTTTAAAGTCTAAAGCGTTTCTATGAACTAAAAGTAATAAAGATAATCTATTCTGTAACTACGGTTTTTGGTGGTTCATTTTGTAATAGTCTATGGCTATAAATTGAACACCAGAAGAATAATGAGAATCCATTTAGGATGACCATTCTAACTTATTGAATAATTTAATAACTTATGAATTACATCACAATAATGGAATAAAATAGAGTTTAGTCAAAATATTCCTCCTAATTCACTGTTCACTGTTCTCCTAATTGCACTTTCCCAAGATGATCTTCATCTATATATATATATATATATATATATATATATATATATATATATATATATATATCATTATATATATATATATAAATGAATGTCTGTGTGTTTGTTTGTTTGTTCCCTATAGACTTAAAAACTACTTGACCAGTACGGCATGAAACTTTGGGAATATGTTGTGTGAATATTAGGGATGGTTTCTGACCAGAAATTTTAATAGGGGGGCTAATAATAATAATAATTATGTATTAATCCATTTCACAGACATATGTTTTCGAAATTCTCGGCCGACCGAGCTTTAGCATCTAAAGTTACCAGCTGTAATAAACAGGTCACCCTGTGATAAATTGTCCACAAGTGTTGAAGTGTAGTTGATTGGTACCAGCTGTAGATAATAATGGATCCTTAGAAGACCTATACAAATAATTATTATCAGTCCCCTATTATAATTGAGAAGTTGGAAAAAATTATTCACCTCATGAGAGTTGTTCATATTGCTCATATAGTTTAGAATAATCTATTTTTTTCTAATTTAGCTTAGCTTATATTCATCCTTAAATGAAAGATGGAAAGAATATGGAATTCTGTGTGATTCATCGTACATTACATATTTCCTGGACCATCCATTGACAATCAACAACTATGACCACATTGAATTCATCTTTGAAACACTGATTTAACCTATATATTTTTTTTATTCAACACTTTACTAATAGATATTACTACCAATGGATTGAGAAGAATATGTTTTCGGAATAATAAATGCTGCATGAATAAGCACATAGGAAGTCCGTATTGAGATGTAAATGAAAATATTGATTGTCAGATAAATTCCATGATTCACCAGATGTAAATGAAAATATTGATTGTCAGATAAATTCCATGATTCACCAAATAAAGTCAAGTGTGACATGAGATACATTGACTTTTTGGCGGTACGAAGTTTGCCGGGCAAGCTAGTATATGACTGTAATCGAAAACAATCTGTGCAAATACATTTCAAATTATCCTAATTCGTCTATCCCACTCCACACACACGCACCAGCTTCCGTGGAGGAGTTATGTTCGACTTTCGATTTCTCGTTTGAACTCATCTCTTATGATCATTTGTCGCATTACCCTTGTTCAAGCCTGGAGTTCGAATTTTGTTATAAGTTATTGATTTGAAGGGTTAACATGAGATCATTTAAATATAAAAAATTATTACCAAACCATTACATTATCTTTGCAAAAATTATTTTGCATCAATGTGTTTCACTCATTACAAAGGAATTATATACACATATCAACTAACATTGATGTTGACTATCTACTGATATAATAATGTTGTATGTTCGTTTGTGTGTTGCAGAACGTTGAATAACAACAACCTGACAACGCTGGCGGAGGACTTGTTCGCGGACGCATACCGACTGCGCACACTGCGTCTGTCTGAGAACAACCTGATCTGCGACTGCCACCTGGGTTGGCTGGCTCGCTGGCTGAGACGCAACCCGCGCCTCGCCCTCTACACCCGCTGCTTCTCGCCCAA
Organism: Nilaparvata lugens; assembly: GCF_014356525.2. NCBI lineage: Eukaryota > Metazoa > Arthropoda > Insecta > Hemiptera > Delphacidae > Nilaparvata > Nilaparvata lugens. Next base: position 34,702,104 of record NC_052507.1, read on the forward strand.
CCAACTCAAGGGCCAGAATGTCGCCGACCTACATGAGCAGGAGTTCAAGTGCTCTGGTAAGCAACAATCGTTCATCAACAATAAACAGTATTAAACAACCTCAGATTTGGATGGATGGGTGGAGCAGAGAAATGAAGGGAGATCAGACAATAAATCTCAGTGATGAATAGAATCATAGGAAAAAGCGCAGTTGCCAAGTTGTCGATCAGACTCAGTTGATGCAGTGCTTCCAGAGAAGAAACTACCAGATGAAACTTCTATACTGTTTAAACTTGTAGATTGTTCATTCTGAGGAACTACGTATGCGTATCATAAGCTGTTGAACACTCACTAAAGACTACAGAAAGCTGTCCGCTTTAGCAGGCCAGCCAACATCGCCGCCGCTCTATCCCTACTCCGCATGTCCCTCCAAGCTGGAAGTAGTTTCAAATCGACTATAGACTATTCAAACATTGTGGAAGAACAGTTTTCGGTTGAGACTGTTGGTCTCTCCCCATCATAATTATATTATGATTTGTAATTGGATGAAAATATGGGTACTGTACAAACATAGTACAACAACCAATCAAACAAAGCATTAAGAAACAATATTCTCACAAACTTTGCTTGTTCAATTATGAAAAATAGGATGAATTTTATGATGGCGCATCATGATTTTGGAAGCTGAAATTTAGTTATAGAGCTCTTTTCATCAAAACAAGCTTGTCCATGAAATTCAATAGAGCATATTTTAAAAATGGAGAGGCTCCCTTATACTAGCCATGTATACCATTAAGCTGTATTGATCATTATAAAAACAAGCATACAATAGGTACCGGTACTATACAGTTATCATGCAAACACTTACTTTTAAATATTTTTTTTTACTAATGTTAAAACTTGAGATATGCCTATTACCAAAACCTGCCCATATTCTTGGATAATTTATTATAAAACTACATAAAATAATTGAGCTATAAAATTGAAGTTTTTATTCCTCCATCATTTATCCATGTGAGAAATGATCATATTATCATGATTGGAAATATAAATATCCTGAGCACCTTCTTTAGAGTTGCCCATTCATCTGAGAAAACAATAAATAATACTGATGACAGTATTCTGAAACTACGCTCACAAATCTTGTTTTCGTTCTGAACTCTATCTTTGAAAGAATGAGATCTAAAAGAGAGAGAAAAAGACTTAATAATGTCTATTGAATGGTATGGAGTTGTTGTTTGTCTCTCTTATTGCTGGTGTTTTTACTATTCCAACCATAGGTGTGAAAAACAAGTGGATATGGGAAGACAACTATTAACTTCTTAAAGCGTGTCTTCCACCTCTAATGATATTTACGACGGTCATCTTGAGATTATTACAATAATGGCTGCACATGCAACCAAAGCCATCTCTCGAGAGCTTGAACCTTATTTAAAACATTTGTTACTTGTATTTTAGTTCAAATAGCCACATGAGTAGGTATATCGGCAATAAAATTGCTACATTTATACAAGGCGCGCAGTTTATTTACTGCGGATATTGACCAGAGCAAAAAATCCAGTACTTTTCTTATCAAGGCGTTCTAAATGGTCTTAACTGGGTTGTAAAACACTAATGGACCAACACCTACTTGATTCCTTGTGGAGCACTCATATCTTCCAGCTACGCCCATCCTCTCTATACCACCAGCACAAGGCAAACCCATACCTTTAATCTTCAACTTGTGGTTTGAAAAGTGTGGGTGTCGTGGATGTGAGCAGTAGTACGCAGCTTTCATCACTGCAGAAAAGGAGAGCATATTCAACCACAATAACTATTATGTGCTTCTTTTGCCTGTATGAGCGTAAATTCGTTAAATATTCATTAACGACATTGCATAGATGTGGACGGTTAGATTATAGGTAGAGTAAAGATTGTTATAGATATAGGAGAGATGATTGGTGAGTCACGCTCTTGCTATTCTCTCACCTGTAGGTAGTCGGTACCGCGAGGTCTTTGCAATTTCACCTTATTAGCGGCCCATTATATCGGCTATATTTGGATAATAAGACGCAATTTGTCTAAACTGCTCATATTAGACCTGGAGAGATAGTCAATATGAAATCATTTCTCTTGTTATTATTAATCTATTTTTTTCATTGGTCATGTACAACTGATTTCCATACCATTTATGGATTTACCCTTAGGGGCTAACGCACTTTTAACTGCTAGCGAATGTAAACCTATTCTATAATAAATCAATTGGAGTTCTGTCACTCTAATTCAACTCATTCTTTCTTGTTTCAGTAGAAAATGAATATCTATAATGATTGCTTTGATGACAAAAAATAAGATTTTGCTGACAATTTCCAGGTCTTCTTTGAAGTTCTCCTTTTCACAACTGTTACTGATCTTTACAATCAATCATTAATCTCGTTGAAGCCAGTTTTTTACTTTCCTTGCCCTATCACCATAGGTAAGGAAAGTATTGCTTTGTGAAAAAATTAAGGTACCCCAATTTCTAAATTTCTATACGTTTCAAGGTCCCCTGAGTCCGAAAAAGTGGGTTTTGGGTATTGGTCTGTATGTGTGTGTGTGTGTGTGTGTGTGTGTGTGTGTGTGTGTGTGTGTATGTGCGTCTGTGTACACGATATATCATCTCCCAGTTAACGGAATGACTTGAAATTTGGAAGGTAAGGTCCTTACACTATAAGGATCCGACACGAACAATTTCGATCAAATGCAATTCAAGATGGCGGCGAAAATGTTGTCAAAAACATGGTTTTTCGCAATTTACTCGAAAACGGCTCCAACGATTTTGATCAAATTCATACCTGAAATAGTCATTGATAAGCTCTATCAACTGCAACAAGTCCTATATCTGTAAAAATTTCAGGAGCTTTGCCCCATCTATGCAAAGTTTGATTTTAGATTCTCAATTATCAGCCTTCATATACAATTTAAACAAAAAATTTCAAGTGGAAAAGATTGAGCATGAAAATCTCTGCAATAAATGTTCAGTAACATTTCCACCTGAAATTGAAAATAAGCTTGAAATCCGAGAAAGTGTGATTATTAAATTGCAAACTGTTGGTTCTATCAAATCATTCACTACGAAGAGATAGCAGACCTCGTGTGTTTCCAGCGTTATTGACCTATCACCAGCTGTCTCATATCTTTGAATAGTAGACTTGAGATGCGCGAGTGTCACCCTGTCAGGTGATCAATTTTCATAACGGCAAGGAAAGTTGTGTGAGTGCGCCACACCAGATTTTTACTCTTCTTGCCCCTGAGTCCAAAAAAGCGTTTTTGGGTATTAGTCTGTGTGTGCGTGCGTGCGTGCGTGCGCGCGCGCGCGCGCGCGCGCGTGTGTGTGTGTGTGTGTATGAGTGTATGTGCGTCTGTGTACACAATATCTCATCTCCCAATTGACGGAATGACTTGAAATTTGGAACTTGAAGTCCGTACACTATAAGGATCCGACACGAACAATTTCGATCAAATGGCGAAAATGTTGTCAAAAACAGGGGTTTTCGCGATTTTCTCAAAAACGGCTCTAACGATTTTGATCAAATTCATATACCTAGAAAAGTCATTGATAAGCTCTATCAACTGCCACAAGTATCATATCTGTAAAAATTTCAGGAGCACTGGACCATCTAAGCAAAGTTTGATTTCAGATTCCCAATTATCAACCTTCAGATACAATTTAAACAAAACATTTCAAGTGGAAAAGATTGAGCATAACAATCTATACAATTAATGTTCAGTAGCATTTTCACCTAAAATAGAAAATAAACTCGAAATTCGAGAAAATAATATTATTCAATTGCAAACTGTTGGCAACTGTTGATTCTATTAAATCATTCACTATGAAGAGATAGCAGACTTCGTGTGTCTGCAGCGCTATTGTCCTGTCACCAGCTGGCTCAGATCTTAGAAAAGTAGACTTGAGATGCGCGGGAACACTAGGGTCAGTTGATCAATTTTCATAACGGCAAGGAAAGTTGTATGAGTGCACCACACCAGATTTTTTTTATCCTATCCTATAAATCTATTACAGGATTTTACAATTCCTTCTCTTAGGGCCAGTTGCACGTCCGTCTGTTAAATATGGACATTAACCTCGATTAACAAATCAGCGTTAGTTTTATGGATTCATTTCTGTTCCACCAAGATCGGTTAGTTTTTAATCCCGATTAAGTTTACCGGTTAACTAACCAAGATTTTAACGGTTTCACAATCCGGCAACTCTGTAATTTAACCTACACAAAATAATCAAGGTTATGTTAATGAAGCAGTGAATTTTAAAATGAAAAAATATTAACAAACGAGATCATGGTCCAATATTATTACACAATGAAAAAATGAGTTTAATTTCAATTCTAATAAGAGAGAATATTTACATAATAGAAAACTGATAATAATAGGTATGTTTCAAGGTAAAAATGAGGTTATGTTATTGAAGCGGTGAATTTGACCATTCCAATACAGATGCATGCTCCATGAAAATGCTCTGTCTGTCGCCAGTGTCAAGTGCTATGCTGCTAACAGACGACAATAACAATAACAGATCGAAAACTAACCTTGAAAATCAGATCTAATTTTGAATGCTAATATCAGCTAAATACACTTCTCTATTTTATTAATGAATGCAACTCATTCATATATTTAGCCCATACTTTGAATTTTTTAGTTTTTTTACCAAAAACCAATTGGAAGACAGCTATCAGTAGGTACCTAACCGGCGTTAGTTGGATTTAATTCCCCGTGAATGGCCTGTTAAAAATCAACTACGTCTATTAGTTTAACCAGCGTTATTTTTCGATTTTTACCTTTGTGCAAACAAATTTTCTTCTTTTCAACTAATCGCGGTTAAAATGGTGCCAACTAATCAGAATTAAAAATTGTTTACGCCGGTTAGTTTAATCGGCGTTCTCGCTTGAAATTTTTGTTTTGTGAAACCAAAATGCATCGGTTAACACATCTCGATTAAAGTACAGCATTTAATTGTTATTAAATGTTAACCGACATATGAAAAGCTGGGGGTAATTAGTTGGCACCATTTTAACGGCTATTAGCTGAAATGAAGAAAATTTGGTTACACAAAGGAAAAATCTGGTGTGGTACACTCACACAACTTCCCTTGCTCATTGAACTGTAAGCCTCATTCTTAGACGAGAATAATTTAGGGGAATAACATAATGACGATTGGCGGCAAAATATTTGCAACTACGATCAGACTACTTTATATGTGTATATATTATCGTTTTCAGAGTACTTTTTCCTTTGTGTAAATTGTGAAATTCGATGATTTTTTGAAAAGTCGTCAAAACAGCTGTTCTACAGATGAAATATCTCGACTATGTGTTATTTTTATAAACTGCTCTACCTACCTACCTCATGCACGAGAAGGAGGTTACAAAGTCCATTTCTCAAGGATGGGGTGGACCCCCCATTAGTTTCCCAGGAAAAAGACTCATGCCAGTTGATAGAGCTGATAAATAACTATACAGGGTATGAATTTGAAAAAAATCGGTAAAGTAATTTTAGAGAAAATCGTGCAAAACATGGTTTTTTTAGTAATTATCTGCCATTTTTCTCAAGAATATTACGGAGCTCCTGCAATTTCCCCAAAAATGAGACTCATGTCAGTTGATAGGGCTTATGAATAGCTATTCATGGTATAAATTTGAAGAGAATAGTTGAAGCCGTTTTCGAGAAAACCATGAAAAACATGGCTTTTTAGTGATTATCCGCCATTTTTCTCAAGAATATTACGGAGCTCCTGTAATTTTCCCAGAAATGAGACTCATGTCAGTTGATAGGGCTTATGAATAGCTATCAATGGTATGAATTTGAAGAAAATCGTTAGAGCCGTTTTCGAGAAACCCGTGAAAAATATAGTTTTTTAGTAATTATCCGCCATTTTTTCCGCCATCTTGAATTGAATATCATTGAATTTCTCTTACTGTCAGATCATCATGGTATAAGGACCTTAAGTTTAAAATTTCAAGTCAATCGGTTAATTAGGAATGGAGTTATCGTGTTCACAGACATACCCACCACACACACACACACACACACACACACACACACACACACACCACACACACACACACACACACACACACCCAAAAATCATGTTTTTGGACTCAGGGGACCTTGAAACGTATAGGAAACTTGAAATTAGGGTACCTTAATTTTTTTTGAAAGCAATACTTTCCTTACCTATGGTAATAGGGCAAGGAAAGTGAAAAATCGAAAAATAACGCCTGTTAAACTAATCGACTTGAAAAAATTTCAACAGGCCATTCACGGGGAATTAATCCAACTAATGCCGTCCAGGTACCTACTGATAGCTGTCACTGATACTTGTTTTGTATTGTACTGTTGTGTAGTGCAATGGGTCTATCGAGACCTAGCTCGTCATAATAAAAATCAATCAATCAATCAATCTTCCAATTAGTTTTTGGTAAAAAAAACTACAGAATTCAAAGTATGAGCTAACATGTAAATATATGAATGAATTTTAAAATAGAAAAGAGTATTTAGTCTGCAGATAGCACGACACTGGCGACAGACAGAACATTTTTTGGCGCATGTGTAATGAATAGTCACAAATTCAATAACATAACCTCACTTTTGTGTCAATTGTTCAAAATAATAACTCCACTGTCGGTTATATTACAGTGTTGCCGAATTGTGAAACCGTTAAAATCTTGGTAAGTTAATCAGAAAACATTATCGGAATTAAAAACTAACCGACCTTTGTGGAACAGAAATGAATCCGTAAAACTAACGCTGATTTGTTAATCAGCGTTAAAATGTCCATATATACAGACGTAGGCCTACATGCAGCTATAGTGAGGTCCATGTTATAATGACAGTATTTGATCAACTTTGGTTTTTCTATCCTTGTCTATCATTCGACAAAGCAGGTGGTACTATCCTTTTCTAGCTCCGCAACGATGCCAAATCTGTTTTTAACAAAGTAGAAATATAATTATTCAAGGCAGAGAATCGGCAACACTGTTCTCCCATCTTAATCCACTGTCATTATAACGTGGATCTCACTATGGGGTTGCCACTACTATATAGTTGCCGTACTATATACCGTAATAAAGTATTGTACTTTATTTGGAGGTCTTGTACTTTATACTTTGTAAGCAAGATAAAGTAAGTACGCAAAAATACTTGATTTTGCTCAATAAAGTATAAAGTATTTTTTATAAAATAAAGTACGAGGAAATAAAAACATTTTAGGTTAGTAGAATGGCGGAGACTGTCAGATTTAAACTAAATATTGGCTACATTTTTCAGTGCATGTGATGCTGATGAGTTCAAGAATTTGTATAAAGTGGTTTCATCTACTCTTTATCTCTGCCATTTCAACATTATTGTAGAAAGGGTTTTTTCGGTGATGAATAATAAGTGGAGAGATGAGAGGAGCAGAGCATCTTTGAATCTCATAACAAATGATGAACTACCTAATGATTTATTTCAATTTGAATTTTGATTGCAAAGATGCTTTGCAACTGTTTACCAGTAACAATTATTCATTGATGATGGCCAAAAGCAATAAGAAATAAATTTTCAAGAATAACCAATTGATTTTTTATTGAATTAAAAATTAATTATTAAACTCATTTTGTATTCCATTATATTCATTTATTGTATTTTGAATATCCATTTGAAATTACTTTATTTGCATGGGCTACTTATGAAAGTTATTAAAAACATAAAGCACCCTTCATTTACTTTTTCTAGGAGCACATTCAAGATCTAAAATCAGAAAAATCTGGTGTGGTACACTCACACAACTTTCCTTGCTCATATTTGAAACTACGATCAGACTTCTGTATATGTGTATATATAATTGTTTTCAGAGTACTTTTTCTTTGTGTGAATTGTGAAATTCAATGATTTTTTTAGTCGTCATTTTTTTAAAGTCGTCAAAACAGCTGTTCTACACATGAAATATCTCGACTATGTGTTCTTTTTCATGCACGAGAAGGAGGTTACTAAGTCCATTTCCCAAGGAAGGGGTGGACCCCCCATTGGTTTCCCAGAGAGGAGACTCATGCCAGTTGATAGAGCTGATAAATAACTATACAGGGTATGAATTTGAAAAAAATCGGTCAAGTTATTTTTGAGAAAATCGTGAAAAACATGGTTTTTTAGTAATTATCCGCCATTTTTCTCAAGAATATTACGGAGCTCCTGCGATTTTCCCAGAAAAAAACTCATGTCATATGATAGGGCTTATGAATAGCCATTTTTTCCAAAGTATAAATTTGAAGAAAATCGTTAGAGCCGTTTTCGAGAAAACCGTGAAAAACATGGCTTTTTAGTTATATCAGCCATTTTTCTCAAGAATATTACGGAGCTCATGGAATTTTCCCATAAATTAGACTCATGCCAGTTGATAGTGCCTATGAATATCTATCCATGGTATGAATTTGAAGAAAATCGTTAGAGCCGTTTTCGGTAAAACCGTGAAAAACATGGATTTTTAGTCATTATCCGCCATTTTTCTCAAGAATATTACGGAGCTCCTGAAATTTTCTAAGAAATGAAACTCATGTCAGTTGATAGGGCTTATGAATAGCTATCCATGGTATGAATTTGAAGAAAATCGTTAGAGCCGTTTTCGAGAAAACCGTGAAAAACATGGTTTTTTAGTTATTATCCGCCATCTTGAATTGAATTTTATTGAATTTCTCTTATTGTCGGATCCTCATGGTATAAGGACCTCAAGTTTAAAATTTCAAGTCAATCGGTTAATTAGGGATGGAGTTATCGTGTTCACACACACACACACACACACACACACACACACACACACACACACACACACACACACACCACACACACACACACACACACACACACCACACACACACACACACACACACACACACACACATACATACACATACACATACACAGACCAACACCCAAAAATCATGTTTTTGGACTCAGGGGACCTTGAAACGTATAAAAAACATGAAATTAGGGTACCTTAAATTTTTTTGGAAAGCAATTCTTCCCTTACCTATGGTAATAGGGCAAGGAAAGTAATAAAAAATACTACTGAATAATCAGCCTTGTGGAGCACTTGATAGAAGAAAACCATAAATATATTGATATAAATGCTAATATGAAGATTTTAAACGTTGGAAGCAAAAGCAGTAAATTAAATTAATTTAAAAGAAGATTTCATATCTACACTACAGAAAAATTTGAAGGTAATAAGCTAATAAATATCATTCAATTCGATTTATATAATTCCATTTTTTATAAAATTATGAAAACCTAGAAGTAGAACATAATATGGAGACTAGTCTTATATGTACATAAATTAGTCAGTACTTTTTTATTTATTTATTCATTTTTCATTTGAACTCGAAAATGGCTAAAATAAGCTGAAACCGGTCTTTCTTTTAAAATATTTAAAATATCTCATATAAATAAAGAGTGCTTTATATTTTTAATAAATCATTTAAAATTGCAATTTGAGAAGTACATATTTTTTTAGCCAGAGGGGTGCAATTTTTTTGCATTGAATTTCTCAATCTTGTGTTCCTCAAATTATTTTGCAATAGCCTAGAGTTGATTAAATTGATGAAAAGTAACAATATCATGCATTTTTTCAAGTCATATAACTTACATTTTGAATTAAGAAGATCAACTCTAAAACTTTTTGGATTAAATAAAATAAATTATATGTTTTTTCAGATTAAACAATTATTCTTTGTAACAAATGAAATCAATTTATCTTTTTAAGGATTTATGATTATTTTCGTCATCAGTATGTAGTTAATAACTTTCCTAGCTATCATGTTCTTATTTGGATAAATCGAATTATTCTATCATTAGTCATTATTAATAGAATAATTATAATGGATTCTAATAGTAATCAGTGATATTCATGTCAATAATGTGTATTCTTGTGAGTATATAAGAATGCCACAAAGAACTTTGCTGCCTTTTTGAATATACAGGTAAAAATGACATGTACTTTATTTAAACCTAATGTACTATATTTTTTAGGCCTGTGATTACCAAAGTACTTTAATTTTCTTAAAAAAAGGTGGCAACCCTACGTGCAACTGGCCCATAGTTTTGAAACTTCGTTTTCCTGATGCAATGTTCAGGCCTACACGTGGCATGCATTATTAATTTTTCAGCTAGAACAGATTTTTGAGACAAAGTGCTAAATAAACGTCCACAGTTTCATCAATGCTCTATCGGCAATATGAAAACGCATGCAGTTAATATGTCTTTGAATAAAGGTGTTGATATTTACCTAAAGAAATAATTCTCTTCCATTTTTATTGGATTGAAATTTCAAAATTATTCGAGCCCTGATAGAATGACTGATTCACTGTACAGTCAGTCGAAAATTTAAATATTGGAATGAGGGGTATTTTGGCAAGCTGAGCAAAAAAATTAGGTCATATGTACCTTTTCGTTATATCTTCAAATGAAAAATTAGTTTTGTGTGTTGTCAAAACTCCCTCTGAAAGGGAAACTATCCAACTTATTCTATCTTTTAGTAAAATAACAATGATCATCCATTCATCTATCATCTTTTATACTATAATAAAGGAAAGAACTTGATTATACACGTATACAGGTGTCAAGTATAGGAAAATTATGTTTGACGCATCATCACGTCTGAACTACTGGACTGATTAACTTGAAATTTTGCATATATAGATTCTTGCTTAACCGAGGATGGTTATAAACCTATTTTAAATTCTTCAAGATTTGATTACATAAAGTTTTCAGTTTGTCAAGTTTTCAATAAATTATTTGTCATGCTTCCAGCTTGTATGGAAGCAGCAGAACATTTCTCTTGTATGGAAGCAGCAAAACATTTCTCTTAAAAGGGAAATTAGAAGATAAGTATGATTGAGGATCCTTTTCGAATGATGAAAACAGGTTTTCGGTCGCACCCAAATTTTTTCTGTCATTTTGGAACCGCCATTTTGAATCCAACTTATTTTTCTAATTGAAAGGTGGTCATAGGCCTACTGATTTACTTGAAATGCTGCATATAAATTCTTAATCAACCGAGGATTCTTATATGCCTATTTTGATTCTTCTAGATTTCATTACGTCAAGTTTTAAAATAGACCCTTGCGAAGCACGGGTTACCTGCTAGTAATCCATAAATCCTTGCGATTCAGAAGTAGGTACATATTTTTCAAAAGTACTAGTTTTCTCTCGGCTCCGCGCTATATACTTCAATAATTCTGGTTTCTAGAGAGCATCTATTATTAGACTATATTACTATACTCTATTACTAGTATATCAATAGACTTCAATTCCACCTCAAATATGATTTTTGCACAAGATAATTCCTTATTCCAATTTGAATTGAAGCCCATTCTAATAATTTGTCCTTGAGCTTCAGTTACAAGCTAGGCAATTACCGAAATGATACTATGCAAGCCCAAAATTATCGCTTTCCACCCAATAAATTATTGTTGGGTGAAGTGTGACGTAGATACTACCACTGTCAACTATTATGTTATTCAATTGATTAGTTCAATGTTGTAGGGGACGAAGACTGCAATGTTTGGTTTTAATTAAGACAAACGCCGCGGGCATGCCATTGCGCTTGTATGATTGTTTGATTGGCAGACGATGTGTTCCCTGTGTTTAACATGCAGCCTACTGTGTTCCAACAAAGCACACTCCTGTTTATAGTTTGATGACTTTGTAGTTTTTGAAAAAGTAATGAGATGCTGTGTTTGTACGGATTCTTTTTTTTCAATTTAGCCCTTGTATTAAATATACGTTTCACCTCATTTATTCACAATTTAAAAACAACAATATTCAAGATTAAAGAGAAACTATAAGCAATGCACTCATGTTACGGGTAACTTCATTGAGTCTTATTATGGCATTCAGGATCTGAACAATAATTTTACGTTTGATATAGAGATTTAATTTATAAACATTTAATTGCTCATGTATTTCCATCCAATCGCCACAATAACAAATTTGAAGATTTGTAGTAACAAGAATTTTCATGCTTCAAGTAAATATTTCCAAAGGATTTTAGAGAAATATTATACATTATACAAGTTTTCACCACCTAAAGAATCGTGCTATCTCAATGGAATATTATTTCAAATATCAAATGAGAATCTTAAAAATATCATTGATATTCGTCTTTTAATTCAATTCCCTATATTATTTTTCCACTATTCCATTATTTATGTATTGAATTATAACGAGTTACTATGAATTGTTTTAAAATACTAACAAATATCATAATGAATATATTTCGTCATTAATTATGCAAAATTTTACCCTAATTCAATCATTCCACTTACAGTTTATTCATTCACTTATAGCAAGTATGAGGAATCATTCCAAAATACGAACAAATAATAAATATTTTTGATCAACTGCACAAAATGTCTGTTTCTCGAGTTCTTGGGCGATAAATATTCTAACAATGCGTTAGTATTTAGTTTTACAACTATTTAAAGAAAATAAGTCAAGCATAAATCACACAATCAAAATTGTACTCATGAACTATGCAACAATTATTTTACTCATTAATTATTCAAATGCACGTTTCTCAAGTTTTGTGCAATAATTATTTTAAACTATAGTTGTCCAACTAATTCAATCAAACAAATAATGAGTATTCACTCATCAATTGTGCGATTTGTTAGTCAAGTTATGGTTATTCAACATTTTTGAACATTCGTTCTTCAACTTTCTACTTTTCTTGCCCTATTACCATAGGTAAGGAAAGTATTGCTTTACAAAAAAAATTAAGGTACCCTAATTTCAGGTTTTCTATACGTTTCAAGGTCCCCTGAGTCCAAAAACATTATTTTTGGGTGTTGGTCTGTGTGTGTGTATGTGTGAATGTCTGTGAACACGATAACTCCATTCCTAATTAACCGATTGACTTGAAATTTTAAAACTTAAGGAACTTATACCATGAGGATCCGACAATAAAAGAAATTCAGTAAAATTCAATTCAAGATGGCGGAAAAATGGCGGATAATTACTAAAAAACCATGTTTTTCACTGTTTTCTCGAAAACGGCTCTAACGATTTTCTTCAAATTCATACCATGGATAGCTATTTATAAGCCCTATCAACTGACATGAGTCTCATTTCTGGGAAAATTCCATGAGCTCCGTAATATTATTGAGAAAAATGGCGGAAAAGCCATGTTTTTCACGGTTTTCTCGAAAACGGCTCTAACGATTTTCTTCAAATTTATACCATAAATATTATTATTCATAAGCCCTATCATTTCCTGCGAAAATCGCAGGAGCTCCGTAATATTCTTGAGAAAAATGGCGGATAATTACTAAAAAACCATGTTTTTCACGATTTTCTCAAAAATAGCTTGACCGATTTTTTTCAAATTCATATCCTGTATAGTTATTTATCAGCTCTATTAACTGGCATGAGTCTCCTTTCTGGGAAACTGATGGGGGGTCCACCCCATCCTTGAGAAATGGACTTTGTAACCTCCTTCTCGTGCATGAGGTAGGTAGGTAAAGCAGTTCATAAAAAGAACACAATCATAGTCGAGATATTTCATCTGTAGAACAGCTGTTTTGACGACTTTTAAAAATTTCATCGAATTTCACAATTTACACGAAGGAAAAAGTACTCTGAAAACAATTATATATATACACATATTATACAGTAGTCTGATCGTAGTGTCAAATATTCTGCCGCCAATCGTCATTATGTTATTCCCCTAAATTATTCTCGTCTAAGAATGAGGCTTACAGTTCAATGAGCAAGGAAAGTTGTGTGAGTGCGCCACACCAGATTTTTTAATCAGTTTTCTTCAATTACCTTGAACAATCGTTCTCCAACTATTATAAACAAAAGTTCTTCAACTATTCTGAACATTTTTAACTGCCTTTAACAATCGATCTCCAACTTTTAGAAACAATAGTTATTCAACTATTCTCAATATCTTCAAGTACTTTGAACATTCGTTCTTCAACTATTCTGAACGATTGTTTGTCGACCAATTTGACCGATTTGTGGATTGTTGCAGGATTGGCAGAGAGGCCAAGCGGAGAGTGCCGCGCCGAGCCGCAGTGCCCGCACCCGTGCCGCTGTGCTGATGGCATCGTCGACTGTCGTGAGAAGGCACTCACCAGGGTGCCTGACCACCTCCCCGAAACAACTACCGAATTGTAAGTATGCTTACTTGATGTTCATTCATAGATTCCACTTCATGTAATCTACATAGTGTGTATTTGATAAAAGTTTTGAATGAGTGAGAACAAACAAACTGTTTCTAATGGGACGTATTCATATCAAATCAAAATCATTTATGTGCCAATTATAAAGATAACAATAATAAATAAAACAAATACTTCATACTTATACAGAATGAAGATAAAATTTAAACTTAAAATTTAATTGGCGTTGCCAGCAAAACCTAAGTTTGTGTGCTAGCATCGAGTACCAAAAGATGGCATTTAATTCAAAATAAACATAAAAGATGATTAAACATTTTATTTAAATGGTACTGATAATAACAAATAATTTAAAAAATAATAATTGTAGTAATATAATATCTGAAAAAATGTAACTTAGTGGAAATAATATCAATGAAAAAAGTTTTTTTAATAAAGTAGATTCTAACTGTATATGATGCGAAAATCATTGTTACTTCTGATCCATCTCTCTATATTTTTAATGGCTGATTTAATAAATCTATCTGAAATTAATTGGTCTGACAAAATTTTTATCAATTTATTACTCATGTATATGAACTGTCTGCGGCATAGTGTTAAATTTGTTCTAGGAATGCGGTGATGAGATAATGAACGGAAATTATACGACGGAATGTTAGTTTCAAATAGATTTTTATACTTATGAACGGCTAGAATATAGTTTTTCACGTAAAGTTGTCTCACTGTAAAAACTGGGAACTCTGCAAAAAGGCTATGGCTGGGATATCGTCTTGGTCTTCCAAGTGCAGCTTTCAAAATAATATCTTTGAATTACGGAGATTTTATTAAAATAGATTTCCAATGCTCCACCCCATACCCTAATACCATATTGCAATATGGACTGGGCATATGCTAAATAAGCCATCTTTGTTATAGTTGGGTCATTGAGCTCATTCAATCTATGGAATTTGTGAATTATGTGTTTTATTTTCTCACACATGTTATTTATATGTGCATTCCATTTAAGATGAGAGTCTACAAAGACTCCTAGATATCTAGTTTCTTTCACGTCTTTTAATGAGTGACAATCACAATCTCCATCACCAGTCCGCAATCTTTCCCGTTCAAGACAGATTGAAGATTGTATTCTGATACCAGTTTTCAGAATATCTCTGGGGAGAGAGCTCACTGCTGGTGAGAATAACATATATACACTCTTATTGACATTCAGCGTAAGAATGTTTTGGTCAAGCGATGATTTAACAAGTGTGAGACCAGATTCTACCAAGCGCTGAATCGCTTATTGGATTGAATTTCTGTCTTCACCAAAATCTTGAAAAGCGGCCGGTCCTTCCTGTTTATTTAACTGTGGGACATGACCAAATCACTCAGTAACCACATGAATAAATCAAATTTAAAGAAATTACCGTGTCACTCTCTCACAAAATAATGCATACTCAGTCACTACATTTTTACTATTTTATATGTAACTGTATATTTCTTCTATTTTTCATCCTATTTCATAATTAGTTGTATATTTCTAATTTATTCATATTTTCCATATTCTTTTTATTAAAAATTTTATTATGTTAAAAACTATTGTATTGTGTGAGGGGGGCAAAATGGATTTATTCTTTATTGATTCATACAATAAGTTTATCTTAAAAATGATAGGGAGAGAAAAAATAATGTAACCTTGTGCTATTCCTATCCCAAATTTAGATAAGGTTACACATAATCCGAAATAGGTTGAATCTTGTAGTTGTTCCCTTCCACCTGTTGTGTCCATTAATAAATAGGTTAATGAAGTCTTAGGCCCGGTTGCACAAAAGCCGGTTAAATTATAACCGTGATTAATTTCACGAGAACCAATCTGAGAAGGTTACTTTGATAAGACGGATTCTCTGATTGGTTCTCATCTTGCTAATCACGATTAAAATTTAACCGACTTTTGTGCAAACGGCACTTAGTGTATTCGAGTTTTCATTTTGTGGAGTTGAATAATTGATATTTTTTGTTTTATCTAAGTACTGTAATCGATTTCTTTCTCTAATTCGAACAGGTCAACTTGAATCAATTTCTCCAGACGATGCTGTTTATTCCGCCAAGGCTCCTACTTTCACTCTTTCACCATTTTCCCAGGCGATTTGCCAACAATTTCATCAAATTGTAAATAGAATCTGGCCAGCGAAATATTGATTTGACTAGCTTGATGAATGTACTTTTCCCAATTTAGTATACGTGCACTACAAGATAGATGCACTTATAAGTACGACCGCATTAGAACTTGGATATAAATATTATTGGACTCTGTTGCAATCCTTCACTAGTTGAGAAATTCTATCCGTTGATTGTGCTTGTTCTGGAAATTACATGTAATATAAATCAAAGTGAATAACTCTTTGTAGTGTCTCATCCTACGATAAATGTCTGGAGAGATACAGTGCAATACTGTAAATCATTGAGAGACTTTGCGTTAGTGTTAGTTTGAGGAGGCTTTTTATTTAAAGAGCTAAAAAGTTATTGCAGAGGCCAGTACAAGTCTATTTGCCTTCCACTCATATAATAACAATACATTATAAGCGTTGCGAATCACTGTAATCTCCTTGTGTGGTCGGCTTATACAGCGTGGTTCATAACTCTTTTTACGGAGGGTGTTTCTCCCTCCGCTTGCATTACTCATTTTATCTTACTCTCTCCCCCGTCAATTCCTACAATCCACTCACTCCCTCTCTATTATTCTCTCTCTCTCTCTTCGAGTGCTCTCTTTCTCTCGCCAGTTATCATAAACTGTCCACTTCTCTTGTCACTCGCATGCGTGCGTGGCCTCTCATGCAGTACACACCACATCCAGCAGATCTAATTCATTGCGCGGAAAAGTATTATGTATTAGATCCAGTTGGAATGGAGTTGTCCTATGTTTACATGACCAGTCTCTACTTGAGTGACCTTGCTGGAGAATGATGTTATTTATGGTTTTAGGAAGAGCCAAATAGTACATCTAGCTATAAGATAGCATTTTGATATATTCACGAACAATCAGTATATTTATTTCTTCTCGCAGTATTTTCAATTACGATAATATTCTTCCACTTTGTGCTAAATTTGAATTTGAAAGTTGCGAAGATTTCTCGTTTTTCGTATAGACAAATTTAACTTCCCTCTCAATTGCGAACCACAATAAAAATAGTTATCTGGAAGCCTACACAAATCTCATTGCCATCAGAATGATTATTAATATCTCGAGAGTATGAAAATCATAGAACACAACATATTTTCGAATTTGAAAGATATTCATTTATTTATTTATACAATATGCTTTCTAATCCATGTCAATCTAGGAATCATCTACTTATTGATTATGTAATTAATAATTACTAGTTATTCATTTTTATAGAGATTCCATTTTGTTATAATTAGAATTTCCTTTTGAACAACACATTTTATTTTATTCTTATTCAAGGCTTATAAATAATTTCATCGCACCATATCAATATCTTCAAGGATTCTTATCCAGTTGTTATCCACTTCCACACCTGAAATTGAAATTGAAATTGAAATTGAAATTTTGAAATTGAAATTGAAATTGAAATTTATTTGCCATAACATTTTACAATCAGTACTTACATTAAAAATATGATAGATACTATAAGTAATATTATAAATAAGTGAATTTATATAAAAGGCACTACCGGCATAAGTGGAACTTGTTCGCCAGCAGTGAGTGCGATTGAAAATTACAAATATTATAGCCTAACATTAATCAAGACTAAAAGTGGATATATACTATAATATCCATAGTAGAGAATCAAGAAAAACGTACTATAACAGACGTATTA
The DNA here is from genome assembly GCF_014356525.2 of Nilaparvata lugens. Classification (NCBI taxonomy): domain Eukaryota; kingdom Metazoa; phylum Arthropoda; class Insecta; order Hemiptera; family Delphacidae; genus Nilaparvata; species Nilaparvata lugens. The sequence continues at coordinate 34,720,090 of NC_052507.1, forward strand.
TACACTATGATCTTATAGTTATTACAAAATATCATTTCATACACTTATCTTAAAATAAACTCTAGATTTTACCCACTCTTCTATTTCACTACTTAGTTTTTTGTTATTCTATTGTTTATAAAGTGATATGGGACTATATTAGCAAAGTATTCCATGAAGTATGTGAATTGATGTTTATTTATAGTTAATCTTGTAAAGTTTCGAGTATAAGGATTGAGTACAGACGGACGAAGGTTGTGTAAATGTGTATTCAAAGTAAGATGCTGCTTATTTCTATTGGCATGTGTAATGATTTTCCCTACAAAGACCTGTCGTAGCGTTGGAACCCCAAATTCAACAAACAAATTCCTGCTTGGATACAGTCTAGGCCGTTTTAGAGCGGCTCTAATTAAATGCTTTTGCAGGGTAAATATTCTATTAAAGTGTGTGTCAAAGGTACCCCCCATAATTCTATTCCATATTGGAACAAGGAGTGAGCGTATGCATGATATATGGTTCTTATGATTTTGATATCCTTTAGAGTATTAATTTATAGAAAATGTATATTAGGTATTTTAATTGAGATATTATGTGTTGTACATGAAAGTTCCATTTCAAGTGACTGTCAACTATTATTCCAAGATATTTTAGAAAATTGACTTTTTCGATTGTTCCACAGATACAATTATTGGGTCTAGAGACGATATGAGAGTCATGGTTGTGAATTTTATATCTAATTCAATAGGTGGTTCACCAGTTTTTGTTGGAGTAAAAGCAATAAATTTTGTCTTATTTGAATTTAATGTGAGAGTTTGCTCATCAAACCATCGCTTAGCAATGCTTAATCCTTCATTTGCGTTTTCATATGCCTCTCTCCATGATGATCCAGTAAATAACAATACTGTATCATCAGCAAAAGATATCTTGGTGGAATTCGGGATATTTAATTTGAGAAGATCATTCAAATAAATCAAGAATAATATTGGCGATAAGACCGTTCCTTGAGGAAGACCAAAACTTGTTAGAATTCTTGTATCAGTTTTATTGTTAAAGGTCATAGTTTGTGATCTATCCTGCAGATAGCTGGTAATCAACTTTTTGCCACTCCACGGATACCACATCCATTGAGCTTATCTATCAATGTCGAATGAGGTATGGTATCAAAAGCTTTGGCCAAGTCTAGGAAAACAGCCAGTGTTTTAATGTTCTTATTGAAATTCCTGTTAACTGAATCAATCAATACCATAACAGCATCTTTGGTTGATTTACCAGACTGGAAACCATACTGATTTTTTGCAATTAAATTATTTTTATTTAGGAAGTCAACCAATCTCTTTTTAATCAGTCTTTCTATTATTTTAGCAAAATTGCTAAGTAGGCTAATTGGTCTATAATTTGCTGGATTGGTCTTATCGCCTATTTTATGGATTAATATCATTTTGGCTATTTTAAAACGTTTTGGAAAGTAACCCTCACTGAAGCATCTATTTATTATTATTTCAAGTGGGCCAGCAATATAAGGGGAGATCTGTTTCAGGCAGCGACCAGTGAATTTATCCTCTCCAGGTGAAGCATCATTTTTAGGGAATTTATCGTGAGTGAAATTTCAACAGCATTTGTTGGATGTAGATAGAGACTATTTACAGGAGGTATGGATGATGATCGTAGGGGAGATGTATTTCTATTGTTATCTAGTGCTTCTGCATATTTTTCCCAACATTTACAAAATAATCATTAAATATTTCAGCATCTATTTTTGGTTCTATCTTTGAGTTTTTTTCTATTTCTAAAATTTCTCTAATATTTTCCCATGTCTTTTTGTGTTACCTTTGTTCAATTCAAACTTATTATTAAAATATTCAATTTTTGCATTTCTAACAATGTTATTTAAGGTGTTTCTGTAATTCTTATAATGATTTTTCAGAACTGTATTGAAAGGCTGCTTTTTCAGTTTTTGGGCCATTCTATCTCTTTTGCGCATTGCACTCACCATACTCTGTGTAATCCATTTTTTTAATGGCCTTTTCTTATGTGATATGTGTATGATATCAGTGTGTCTAACTATGTAATAGGTTAATTTGTCAATAAAAACATCTACCAATTTATCAATGCCCTCAGAGTGTATCATATTTAAACAATTCCAATTTTCTCCCACTAAGTCATTCTTCAATGTCTCGTAGTTTATTTTCATAACGGTATTTTTAACAGGTGGATTTGGATAGAATTAGAAAGGCAATTTATATGGAATGAGGTACAGTAGTGGTCAGTGATAGTAGATTTTATAATAGTTGCAAATGTATCACTCTCTTTAACGGATCTTGTTTTGAAAAATATGTGATCAATGCAGCTGCTGCTATAGTTTTGAGCTCGAGTGGATTTATTTATAAATGACTTGAATCCATTCAGTTGCATGACACCTAGATATTCATTACTTAAATTATCATTGTCGAGAATATTTATATTTATGTCTCCTATCAAGATGACGGAACTGTCTGGCCGTAAAGACTGCAGATATGAATCCAAACTGATAAGAAAACTATTAACAGCTAAGGACGGAGATCGATAAAGAGCCAACAATTTGTACATTTTGCTATCAAATTCAAAATCCAGACAGATTGTGTTTGTAAAGTCTATTGTGATATCAATTCTATTGAATTTAATATCGTTATTTACGAAAACACATAGGCCATCACATTTCGTGAATCTATTGTTTTGATTGACAACGGAATAGCCATCAATATTGAAGTTGAAAGCAGAAGAACTATGAACCCACGTCTCTGTCAAAACTATAATATCAAATTTAACATTACTGTTGCTTACAAAATAATGCATACTCAGTCACTACATTTTTACTATTTTATATGTAACTGTATATTTCTTCTATTTTTCATCCTATTTCATAATTAGTTGTATATTTCTAATTTATTCATATTTTCCATATTCTTTTTATTAAAAATTTTATTATGTTAAAAACTATTGTATTGTGTGAGGGAGGGCAAAATGGATTTATTCTTTATTGATTCATACAATAAGTTTATCATCAAAATGATAGGGAGAGAAAAAATAATGTAACCTTGTGCTATTCCTATCCCAAATTTAGATAAGGTTACACATAATCCGAAATAGGTTGAATCTTGTAGTTGTTCCCTTCCACCTGTTGTCTCCATTAATAAATAGGTTAATGAAGTCTTAGGCCCGGTTGCACAAAAGCCGGTTAAATTATAACCGTGATTAATTTCACGAGAACCAATCTGAGAAGGTTACTTTGATAAGACGGCTTCTCTGATTGGTTCTCGTGGAGCTAATCACGATTAAAATTTAACCGACTTTTGTGCAAACGGCACTTAGTGTATTCGAGTTTTCATTTTGTGGAGTTGAATAATTGATATTTTTTTTATCCAAGTACTGTAATCGATTTCTTTCTCTAATTCGAACAGGTCAACTTGAATCAATTTCTCCAGACGATGCTGTTTATTCCGCCAAGGCTCCTACTTTCACTCTTTCACCATTTTCCCAGGCGATTTGCCAACAATTTCATCAAATTGTAAATAGAATCTGGCCAGCGAAATATTGATTTGACTAGCTTGATGAATGTACTTTTCCCAATTTAGTATACGTGCACTACACGATAGATGCACTTATAAGTACGACTGCATTAGAACTGGATATAAATATTATTGGACTCTGTTGCAATCCTTCACTAGTTGAGAAATTCTATCCGTTGATTGTGCTTGTTCTGGAAATTACATGTAATATAAATCAAAGTGAATAACTCTTTGTAGTGTCTCATCCTACGATAAATGTCTGGAGAGATACAGTGCAATACTGTAAATCATTTAGAGACTTTGCGTTAGTGTTAGTTTGAGGAGGCTTTTTATTTAAAGAGCTAAAAAGTTATTGCAGAGGCCAGTACAAGTCTATTTGCCTTCCACTCATATAATAACAATACATTATAAGCGTTGCGAATCACTGTAATCTCCTTGTGTGGTCGGCTTATACAGCGTGGTTCATAACTCTTTTTACGGAGGGTGTTTCTCCCTCCGCTTGCATTACTCATTTTATCTTACTCTCTCCCCCGTCATATTCCTACAATCCACTCACTCCCTCTCTATCATTCTCTCTCTCTCTCTTCGAGTGCTCTCTTTCTCTCGCCAGTTATCATAAACTGTCCACTTCTCTTGTCACTCGCATGCGTGCGTGGCCTCTCATGCAGTACACACCACATCCAGCAGATCTAATTCATTGCGCGGAAAAGTATTATGTATTTGATCCGGTTGGAATGGAGTTGTCCTATGTTTACATGACCAGTCTCTACTTGAGTGACCTTGCTGGAGAATGATGTTATTTATGGTTTTAGGAACAGCCAAATAGTACATCTAGCTATAAGATAGCATTTTGATATATTCACGAACAATCAGTATATTTATTTCTTCTCGCAGTATTTTCAATTACGATAATATTCTTCCACTTTGTGCTAAATTGGAATTTGAAAGTTGCGAAGATTTCTCGTTTTTCGTATAGACAAAATTTAACTTCCCTCTCAATTGCGAACCACAATAAAAATAGTTATCTGGAAGCCTACACAAATCTCATTGCCATCAGAATGATTATTAATATCTCGAGAGTATGAAAATCATAGAACACAACATATTTTCGAATTTGAAAGATATTCATTTATTTATTTATACAATATGCTTTCTAATCCATGTCAATCTAGGAATCATCTACTTATTGATTATGTAATTAATAATTACTAGTTATTCATTTTTTATAGAGATTTCATTTTGTTATAATTAGAATTCCCTTTTGAACAACACATTTTATTTTATTATTCAAGGCTTATAAATAATTTTTTCGCGCCATATCAATATCTTCAAGGATTCTTATCCAGTTGTTATCCACTTCCACACCTATTTAATAAGTTTTTGAGTCCACTTTACTCTCATCAATAAAAAATTATCTTCCTCTTCAGCGTTTATATTCTGAATAAAATCTTCCTTGTATACTATGACTCACAGTGACATTCTGTTTTAAGCAATATTTTGTGCTATTTCAACAATATAGAGTTCATGAATACAGTATCAAAGATTCATTCGTATTATTTCATTTCACAGGCGTTTGGAGCAAAATGAGATTACAGAGCTGCCTGCCAAAGCATTTGCGTCCTACAAAAGATTGAGAAGGATGTAAGTATTGATTTTTTCGTTATAAATTATCTGACTATGTGCATATTTAAGCATAATTATTGATATTTTTTTCATTTTGTACATCAGAGTTTCCTCGACCACTCTCTTTTGATAGATTCTCTTATTAGTCTGAGTGATATTTAGCTTTAAAAGTACGGTATCAGAAATACCATTAAAATATGATATTGGTATACAAACACAGTGGTATTAAAAGTGATAGAATTTACAGGGTATTTTATTTCAATTTCTAACAAATATGAAACAAACTTCATTTTCCATTGTGAAGCTAAATATTTTGTTAATTGAACTTCCAGATAAATTCCAATAGATTGATATACTATTAATAAAATAATAATCCATCAGTCCTTAGCGGCTACAACTCATCAGACTTGCCGTATACTTGAAAGTGCTTCAAGCAGCAGTGATAAATCGGTGATTGTTATTCAAAGTGAAGAGTGTTGGAAAAGAGGGATGCTTGCTGTTGAGGGGCGGAGTGGGGTGACAGCCTATATACTTTTCAAGCAGAGAGTAATTCACTACTGAGGCAACAAATAGACATTATTTTGCTGCCTTGAAAAGTGCATTTGAAAGGGCTCAACCAAGAATACGGAGAAGATGGTAGATTTAAGTGAAAAGAAAATGAAAAAAACAAATTGCAGGGAATGAAATTAAAGAAGAAGAAGAAGAAAAAAGAAAAAGAAGAAGATGATGATGGAGAAGAAGAAGGAGACGAGAATTAGAATGGATGAAGGTAGGTGAATAAGAGAAAGTAGCAAAATACCTGCAAAAAAGTGATGAACATAAAGAGATGGAAAAGTAACATGAAGTGGTAAAAATAAATGAGAAGAAAAAATAAAACTGTGGAAAAGAGAGCAGAGATGAAGGACTCAAGGAAGAAAAACTGGAAGGGGATTGGAGACAAATGAAACTAGAAAAGAAATTATAAATCGTAAAGAAGAAACAGAAATGAAATAGAATGGAGAGGTTGGAATAAGATATAAATAAAAAAAATAGAATGGAGAAGACGAATGAAGAGAAATATCATTAAGGAAAATTGAAAGAAGAAGGGAATGGAAGAGCGTTCCTATCGTTTGTTCTAATATTAATGTAAGCCAGTCTGAGTTTCTTGGGGGTGGAAAAGCCAACGCATGGAATTACAAGGAGTGAGGGAAGTTTGTTTGGCTGGCAGACACAGAAGGATGGCTCGTAAATGTATATACAAGGATAGGTCTCTACTTTTACGAGTAGAATTTTCATAACCTAGTATACGGTACTGTAGTTTCATTCATGGTGTAGTATATTGTGCATAGGCCTATTATCACGCCTTGGAAGAAACCTGCTTGGTCATTTGTGTACATCTCTCAAAACAAATAATAGTTACAGTTAATGATAGAGGCAAAATACAGTACAACTATTTATCAAAATCATGAATTAACTTATTTGAATAGAAATCTACAAGCACAGCTATTACATTAAAAAAAATGTTTAACCCTCTATATTTTGTTAATTCATTATCACTGTACGTTCAATATGTTGTTATTCGTTCATTTTTCATGGCATAATTTACTTTGTTCTATTTCAGAGACTTGAGCAAGAACCAAATTTCGAAAGTAGCGGTGGATGCTTTTCTAGGCCTGAAGTCTCTCACGTCACTGTAAGTCACTTTCAAACTATGTTTCCATTTTTATAAATCACAAATTTTTAATTGAACTCCATGTGAACTTCGATGTGTTCTTAATGATAACTTGTTGATTTTTTATTATTTCAGAATTGGAATTGAATCTACTCTTGTTCAATGCTGATAATAAACTTTGAATATATTCACAGTATGACAGTATCTTTAATCAGTGACACTATTATTATTATTCATATGATTAAATCATAATCATCATCAAGTGATCCAACATGATATCCGGTCAAAAATTAAACTCTATGAAATTACTCATACATTATTATTATGAATGAGCAGGTATGTCCTCCAGTACACCGAGTGAGCCTTCATTATTTTGAAAGTTTTAAAGTTTTTATGAACATGACGTTGGATTAATTTTCACTGCAGTTCTTAAGACATATTTATATGCATTTTCTTTTTCTCTCTCACAATCTGCACTCTCCTCTCTCCATTCCTCTTGCAGCTCTTTTTTCTGTAAATTCTTTTAGCTCGTAATCATTTTTATCTATTTCTCGTTCACTTCCATTCTATTCTATTACTCTGATTTTCCTCTCCCATCCAATACATTTTCATTCATTATCTCCCTCGCTCTCTTTCATATCCCTCTCGATTCATCTTCTCTACTCTTCCTCAGTCACACTCACACGCTCACACATCCATGAACCCACTAAAGTTCAATCGAAAAAGAAAGTTGCGGTCCATCCTTCATAAAAGGTAATAGATATTTTACAGGCACTAAATTATAGTTAATGGCGTCTAATAAACCTATCCTCTCTAATATTTTCGCTTCATGAGACCAATTTATCGAACGACTTTTTAAGTAGCAGAGAATATTAATTCGGTCGGTTTTAGCTCAAAAGTAGCTTCGGGAAACATGTGAGGAGGATGTACCCTTTCCCTTTCCCATGACAAATAAGCGTAACATGTCCATTCAAGATCGAAATTGGCTAAATTTGTTTTTTAATGATTCTCAGTAGATTACAGGCTCGATTCACAATTTGCCGCGTGATGCTATGGTGATGATTGGTGCACTATTATTAATCGAGCACCAACCAATCACAAGAGTCGTTAAATAGTTTTCTGAAGATGGACTGTAGTGGTCAAAACGCGTCGTGCGCGCTGCAATTAAGAGGTCGATCGTGATTCAACGCAGCTAACGGCGGTCAGCGGCTGCTAATCGCAATCAATTAACTGGAACAAAAAGACGACTTTCCAGTCTCGTTTGATTCCCTGCTGCCAATCTGTACGATGATATGGCTGATATGATCGTGCCGTGATATAAGTGGTTGACTTGATCGAGCCAGTTGAGAGCATGATTGAAATAACTCTAAAGTAGAAGTGGATTAGGTATTAAATTGGAATAACATGAGAATAGAAATTGATAGACGTGAACGGTTTCACGCGATCCAATTGAATGGTATTGGTTCATGAAAGAAAAGAATCAATTTCCATCCTTCAAGATTATTATGATTCACTTAGCTGGAGAAAGAGTTGATATCAGTTTGATTCATATCATCACCTTAATTTTCTATTTCTGATTGATAATGGGATATCAATTGCAATTGAAATAAAATTTATCGGTAACTACGAAACGCAGTTGCAGTTTTTGTCTTGAATGAATTTTTTTCTGATGACTTGGCTACTTTGGCCATGGAAGATCTTGCAGTCCAATATAAATCCTTCATATATTTGAATATAGTAATTCATCTATTTTTCAATAATCAGTCAGACGTAAAATGATTAATCATTTTGATGTGAGAACACAAAAAAGTGAATTAATAGAAATGTTCAATTTGCTTCAGAAAAGGGGAAAAAATGAGTAATAGTGGTTGAGGACAAAAATTTAGCTCCGATCAGATATCAGGAGATACTGTTTTCATTTTTCTCAACGGAGATCTAGAAAGTGGAATGTGATAATAAAATATGAGGAAGAAAATAGGGAAGAACTCAGATTGAGTCGACCCATGCATTGAAGGAGGTTGTGATAGTAAAGTTCGAGCAGTCATCTGATTTTTGGGACATCATATTTCACCTTCACAGTAGTCGTATGTCCCAGGTATGATAGTAATTTCATACTACAAACTAAAGGGTTCTGAACAGATCTTTTGATAAATAGAGATAAAGACTTGACATATATTTATATGAAAGCCCATTGCATGAGAAATACTGTTTCCGAATTCAAGACAAGAAGATTATCTCATTTAATTACATATAAATTATAACTATACCGCATGGATACTATAAATATAATGAAATTATGAAAAACGTATTATTAATCACTGAATAATAGTTCGAATCTTGAAGTAGTTAACAGCCTGACTAATGTAAAATTTCACCCACTCCGAGTAACTAAACTATGTAGTATACTAGTTATGAATAAAACTACTGAAATTAATTGCGATCCCCTTCAGAGCGATACGGTACCGTTACGGATATCAGCTTAGTTGAGTGAATAGTTGAGCGGCAACTGGGAATCGGAATCACGAGAGAGGTCTTGATTTTCCACTGGGGAAACAGCACTGAACTTTGCGATTTATTGACTACAAGCTCATTACAGTAATCCTATTTTCGCGCCAATTCCCAATTCGAATGTTTTCGTCCACTACAAAAAGAAGAACCGTACGTACGATCGCTTCTGGGTTAAGACGGGATCAATTCAAACTTTTGTAGAAGAGCATTAGAACAGTTCTAGTCGAGAGACTCTTATTATTTACGATCATTTGCAAGAGGATGAGTATGATTGCTTGTAGTGGTGAGACAAACATCGACTTCGTATTCATTGTCGGATTATGGTGGAAGTTTTCGTTGGTAGCTTCATTTTACTGTTACAGTTAGTGTCCGTGTAGTTTAATAATTGTAAGTGTAGAGTCCGTCCATTCATGACTACTTAACGAAATATTAGTTCCTCCCAATATGAGTACTCAACAGTATGTTATCTATATATTCATGTACGAATAGCAAGCTTATCCATGAAGAAGATTTAGGGCCGGATTCCGAAATCGGGATTTAGCTAATTTCTAGACTTTAAACAGCTGGAGTCAGAAAATTGGCTTTCCGAAACGGGGCAGCAGTCCACGTTCGAATTTAATTTCGAAAAACTAGAATATTGAACACAGAATAAAATAAAGAGAAGTAGTGTAAGGTTTGAGCTATTTCGAATTATTGACCGAGCGAAGTGAGGTCTAAGATTCAAGTCGACGGTTTGGCATTTCTCTTAATGTTTAAATGTTTGAATGTTTAAATGTTTAAATGTTCATATGTTGCGCATTTACGGCGAAACACGGTAATAGATTTTCATGAAATTTGACCTTTTTAAATTGCGCGTCGACGTATATACAAGGTTTTTGGAAATTTTGCATTTCAAGGATAATATAAAAGGAAAAAGGAGCCTCCTTCATACGCCAATATTAGATTAAAAATCTGGTGTGACGCACTCACACAACTTTCCTTGCCATCTCAAGTCTACTTATAAACAAAGTTCTGAGCCAGCTGTTGACAGGACAATAACGCTGGAGACATACGAGGTCTGCTATCTCTTCATAGTGAATCATTTAATAGAATCAACAGTTGCCAACAGTTTGCAATATTGGATAATCACATTTTCTCGAATTTCGTGCTTATTTTCAATTTTAGGTGGAAATGCTACTGAACATTAATTGTAGATATTTTCATGCTCAATCTTTTCCACTCATATCGTGTACACACACACACACACACACACACACACACACACACTCACACACACTCACACACACTATTGCTTTTCGGAGAGCAATGCTTTCCTTACCTATGGTAATAGGGCAAGAAAAGTAAAAATCTGGTGTGGCGCACTCACACAACTTTCCTTGCCGTTATGAAAATTGATCACCTGACGCTAGTGTACACGCGCATCTCAAGTCTACTATTCAAAGATCTGCCAGCTGGTGACAGGACAATAACGCTGGAGACACACGAAGTCTGCTATCTCTTCATAGTGAATGATTTAATAGAATCAACAGTTGCCAAAAGTTTGCATTATTGGATAAACACATTTTCTCGAATTTCGAGCTTATTTCCAATTTTAGGTGAAAATGTCACTGAACATTAATTGTAGAGAGTTTTATGCTCAATCTTTTCCACTTAAAATGTTTTGTTTAAATTGTATCTGAAGCCTGATAATTGGGAATCTAAAATCACACTTTGCATTGATGGGGCGGAGCTCCTGAAATTTTTACAGATATGGGACTTGTGGCAGTTGATAGAACTTATCAATGACTATTTTATTTATAGTTTTTATCAAAATCGTTGGAGCCGTTTTCGAGAAAATCGCGACAAACGCGATGTTGTTTTTGACAACATTTTCGCCATCTTGAATTAGATTTGTTCGAAATTGTTCGTGTCGGATCCTTATAGGGGTAGGACCTTAAGTTCCAAATTTCAAGTCATTCCGTTAATTTGGAGATGAGATATCGTGTACACAGACGCACATACACTCATACACACACACACACCACACACACACACACACACACACACACACACACACACACACACACCACACACACACACACACACACACCACACACACACACAACACACACACACACACACACACACACACACACCACACACACACACACACAACACACACAACACACACACACACACACACACACACACACACACACCACACCACACACACACACAACCACACACACACACACACACCACACACACACACACACACACACGCACGCACGCACGCACGCACGCACACACACACACACACACACACACACACACCACACACACACACACACACACCACACACACACCACACACACACACACACACACACACACAACCACACACACACACACACACACACAACACACACACACAACACAACACACACACACACACACACACACACACACACACACCACACACAACACACACACACACACAACACACACACACACACACACAACACACACACACACACACACACACACACACACACACCACACACACACACACACACACACACAACACACACACACACCACACACACACACACCCAAAAACCACTTTTTTGGACTCAGGGGACCTTGAAACGTATAGAAATTTAGAAATTGGGGTACCTTAATTTATTTCGGAAAGCAATACTTTCCTTACCTATGGTAATAGGGCAAGGAAAGTAAAAATGATCGAAATGCTCCAAAAAGTTGGATTCTATTCGGTTGGATGCTCCAGTAAATTAGAAATAGTAAATATTTTGCATATCTAATCATACAGATCCATAGCTCCCACATCACAAACTGTTTGATGTAGGTGCACCCCCAAACTTAGAGGTTTACTCTATCCTTTATCTCAATTCCATTTGCCTATGAAGTCTTTCAAAATTCATTATTTGCATCTATTTATAAATCTGATGTACTTTTCATTTGATCCAAGCTACGAGTTTATTATTTCTATTTTATTCAAGATACAAGTCACTGCAGATATAAATCCGAGGAAGTTTAAGCTAAAGAGCTGATTCAAAAAGTGAACACTATGAGTTCAAAGGCCAACCAGCCATTAATGTAATAATGTCTCGCTTTCCAAGCGACTACAAAGAGGGCATTTTTATTCTCATTTAATACCAGAGACGTTGGGCAATCCGACGATAAAATAATAGGTGGAGCGATAAATAATTCGTTTTATGTTTTATGTCAATGTGTTGTTCGCCCGGGAACTAATATAGTTAGTCATTAGAATCCCAGTTCAATACCCTGGCCATCAAACAATATGTTCATCTACAGTTAGCGAGATGAGATCTAAATTACATTCTGAATCTTGAAGTGAGTTATAAAAAAGTAATATGATGAAATTGCATTTGGTCAGTTGCAAAAACTCAATTGGGGTGTATTGACTGGGGTGAGATTTATGATGATATATCAGTGTTTCTGTAACTGGGCTATTTACTTATATGGAACCATGCTAATAGTGATGCAAACTCCAGTAGAAAATTCTTAATTTAATTTATTAAAGATTCAACTCAAGATCTCATCCTGTAACTTTGCATTTGAACCATCCTTTAGAATCAAACATATCAATATTCGGTAATGGAAGAAATGGAAAAATAGAAAAAAGTTAACGATATCAAATTTTAATTGTATAGGTCAAGAATATTTTTTACAATTTAGCTCTGCAGAATATTTAGAATTCGAATATGAGAGTTGATGATGAAGAAGTAGGATGAATAGAAAGTGAACAAAATTCTAGGAGAGAAATATTGCAATGAAAGAAAAGAAAGAAGAAGATAGAGGCAAAGAAGTGTACAGATACAGGAAAGAAAATCACATGAGCTCAAGAAAATAACAATGGAATACTGGTGGTCTAGCATCTGCAGTTCACATTCACATTCATGCCTGTTAGGTAACTTTATTTAGTATTACAGTCTACTTGTCAATTTTATTTGCAGGGATATGTACTAAAAATAATAAAATATCTGAAAATATAATGATAAAAATATCGAGTGACCTGGCTGTATTGGGAAATCATATGATTAATTGGAACGTTACCATGTAATTTAGAATAAATAGTTAGTACTTGTTCTGACCTAATGGCATCAAGTTAATGTTGTATTTTGTCTTATTTAAGTGAATAAACGAATACTTAACAATATGTACTAAAGACTACCGTATACGTTCTTATTTTATGAGCTATAAGAGCATAACTGAGATTTAAAGTTTTTTGGAACATGTTCGTAAATCAACAGTAACTTGATGCATCTGGCTTATTCTCTGTCTAAACAAAACAGTAGTTCTATGAACTGAAAGTGATAAATGGAAAGTTTATGGATCTTCAAAGACCCTGCAAAGATGTGGAGAAGGGTACTTGCCTTCTTGTTCCTTCTTCCTCGATCACTCCGTCTTCAAGATTGTATTTCTGTCTCCCTCACCCTCTCATTCATACCTCTTCCCTCTCTCCATCAATTCATCTGAGTTTCTTCCCTTGAGGTTCCTGTTCGCTTATTTTCTTAACCTTTCCACACAACACACACACACACACACACACACACACACACACACCCAAAAACCACTTTTTTGGACTCAGGGGACCTTGAAACGTATAGAAATTTAGAAATTGGGGTACCTTCATTTATTTCGGAAAGCAATACTTTCCTTACCTATGGTAATAGGGCAAGGAAAGTAAAAATGATCGAAATGATCCAAAAAGTTGGATTCTATTCGGTTGGATGCTCCAGTAAATTAGAAATAGTAAATATTTTGCATATCTAATCATACAGATCCATAGCTCCCACATCACAAACTGTTTGATGTAGGTGCACCCCCAAACTTAGAGGTTTACTCTATCCTTTATCTCAATTCCATTTGCCTATGAAGTCTTTCAAAATTCATTTTTTGCATCTATTTATAAATCTGATGTACTTGAGTTTTATTACTTCTATTTTATTCAAGATACAAGTCACTGCAGATATAAATCCGAGGAAGTTTAAGCTAAAGAGCTGATTCAAAAAGTGAACACTATGAGTTCAAAGGCCAACCAGCCATTAATGTAATAATGTCTCGCTTTCCAAGCGACTACAAAGAGGGCATTTTTATTCTCATTTAATACCAGAGACGTTGGGCAATCCGACGATAAAATAATAGGTGGAGCGATAAATAATTCGTTTTATGTTTTATGTCAATGTGTTGTTCGCCCGGGAACTAATATAGTTAGTCATTAGAATCCCAGTTCAATACCCTGGCCATCAAACAATATGTTCATCTACAGTTAGCGAGATGAGATCTAAATTACATTCTGAATCTTGAAGTGAGTTATAAAAAAGTAGTATGATGAAATTGCATTTGGTCAGTTGCAAAAACTCAATTGGGGTGTATTGACTGGGGTGAGATTTATGATGATATATCAGTGTTTCTGTAACTGGGCTATTTACTTATATGGAACCATGCTAATAGTGATGCAAACTCCAGTAGAAAATTCCTAATTTAATTTATTAAAGATTCAACTCAAGATCTCATCCTGTAACTTTGCATTTGAACCATCCTTTAGAATCAAACATATCAATATTCGGTAATGGAAGAAATGGAAAAATAGAAAAAAGTTAACGATATCAAATTTTAATTGTATAGGTCAAGAATATTTTTTACAATTTAGCTCTGCAGAATATTTAGAATTCGAATATGAGAGTTGATGATGAAGAAGTAGGATGAATAGAAAGTGAACAAAATTCTAGGAGAGAAATATTGCAATGGAAGAAAAGAAAGAAGAAGATAGAGGCAAAGAAGTGTACAGATACAGGAAAGAAAATCACATGAGCTCAAGAAAATAACAATGGAATACTGGTGGTCTAGCATCTGCAGTTCACATTCACATTCATGCCTGTTAGGTAACTTTATTTAGTATTACAGTCTACTTGTCAATTTTATTTGCAGGGATATGTACTAAAAATGATAAAATATCTGAAAGTATAATGATAAAAATATCGAGTGACCTGGCTGTATTGGGAAA
Source organism: Nilaparvata lugens (assembly GCF_014356525.2). Classification (NCBI taxonomy): domain Eukaryota; kingdom Metazoa; phylum Arthropoda; class Insecta; order Hemiptera; family Delphacidae; genus Nilaparvata; species Nilaparvata lugens. The sequence goes on from NC_052507.1 coordinate 34,735,426, forward strand.
TCATATGATTAATTGGAACGTTACCATGTAATTTAGAATAAATAGTTAATACTTGTTCTGACCTAATGGCATCAAGTTAATGTTGTATTTTGTCTTATTTAAGTGAATAAACGAATACTTAACAATATGTACTAAAGACTACCGTATACGTTCTTATTTTATGAGCTATAAGAGCATAACTGAGATTTAAAGTTTTTTGGAACATGTTCGTAAATCAACAGTAACTTGATGCATCTGGCTTATTCTCTGTCTAAACAAAACAGTAGTTCTATGAACTGAAAGTGATAAATGGAAAGTTTATGGATCTTCAAAGACCCTGCAAAGATGTGGAGAAGGGTACTTGCCTTCTTGTTCCTTCTTCCTCGATCACTCCGTCTTCAAGATTGTATTTCTGTCTCCCTCACCCTCTCATTCATACCTCTTCCCTCTCTCCATCAATTCATCTGAGTTTCTTCCCTTGAGGTTCCTGTTCGCTTATTTTCTTAACCTTTCCGTTTCCTTTTCCATTCCTTCTTTCTGACATTCTTCAATGGTGGTGGAACGGAGGGCTCAGAAAGAGGGAGAATTGAAAAGAGTGCAGTACAGAACAACCGTTCTAGTTGTTTGCAGTAAATCTCCCTGCTTATTGAGAAAGCAAACAACATTTAGGACATGTAGCAATAGAAAAGAGGCATTCATAGTGTCCTGTTTTCTTTTGCTCGATCTTTCTATCAGTGCTGCAGACTCCCGAAAAGGGCACATAATGCCCGTTACTGCGATTGTGCGTTAAATGTTTGCGTTTATATTTAACCTGATTGAAGTAGATTTTGAATTCATCTTTACATTTCTCAGATATAGAATCCGCTTCATAATAAGCTATTCTATGAGCTGAGAGTATATCTCAAACAATAATTTATTTCTTCATGTGTTTCTATGTCTACACTTATTATATTCAGGCAACAACATGCAGCTAAACTAGATACATAGAAATTTCAATTTTTCATCCTCTAAGACTGAAATAGTAATGACTAATTCGCATCAAATTTCAACTCTTCTCACTGTTTTTAGAGAATGGTGTGTTATTCTTCCAACCCGTGGCGAAAAATATAGATAAGGATGATATTGCTCATGCTCTTTCACATATTAGGTGTGAAAGTGGAGTAAGATCTTCGCATCATTATTTGCTACAGTCCTTTACTCCTTCCTGTGGAAGTGAGCCAAAAATCCAAGTATTTAAAAGTCAATGTGCCAAGTAATTTCATTTGAACATTTTTGTTGAATGTTTGTTAAGTGAAGTAATAGAATTTTCCATTAACTTACGCCCAAAGCCTGAAATTTCTTGAGTAGGCAACCCAAGTTTGAGAACCACGGAGCCAAACCGTGAGGCGTCGTAGGTAGCTCAGTTTAGTCGAGTGACGCTGACGAGTGATCCAACAATATAGTCAACAATGTGAACAAGGTATGACACACTGCAAAGGTTAGCCCGAGTTAATACATGCGACAACGATATTGTATTCCAGTGAACCTGATTCCATCTACAATGTTCAAACACTGATTATGTACACTTCCAGCATAGCTAATTAACTTTATCGTAGCTGATCATGCATTTGAAATGATACTGAGATAAATCAATATACTTCGTTTAACTGTGGTAGATGATGAAAATTTTTTCTAATCAATGACGGAATAGTGATTAAATATTCAAATTAAATCACTTATATTCACAGCTCACATTAATACATATATATTTTGACTTTAATTTTTTGAAATACCCAAAGTTTTTAATGATTTTAATATTAATTTCTTATTCAGTACTTCATCTTCCCAAATCAAAAATTTCTAGCCTCTCCTTTTTGGACATAAAATTGGACTTAAATTCTTGAAAGATAAATATGACCTATCTTTTAGAAAGTTCCCTATTTATGGAATTTGGCAGTAGAGCAGTTCTGGGCTTGACCTATTGTTCTCACCCATATCTTTATTTTGATTTGTGATAGTATTGATGAATGATTCAATACTATGGATTCACAAATCTCCAAATTTCTGTGTGGGGTTTTGGATTCCCTTCCATTTATAAGTAGTTTCATCGAGCTAGTGAAAATATGAACAAGTGAAGAAGTAATATTCATTAGAGTATTTGGAAAACCCCAATGCTAATTAATCCAAATTTGTTAAAATTAGGTGATGTACTGAACAAATTTTCTGTTTGTCAGTTTTTCCATTGTTGAGTTGTATTTTGTAGATGAGTGCTTCTCCAATTAATATTGCATGATACATTGTAAAATAGATTATCTGATTAATATTGCATGATACATTGTAAAATAAATTCAAGGCTTTAATAAATTTGCAACGCGAATCACGTTGGAACTCAGCTTTACCAATTCTACTATTATGATCAATAGGTAGACTAGTTATCAATCAGAACATCACTATTACCATTGCCACCTCTAATATTAGAGGTAGCTATGCTATTACAGTATATTTTGTAAGCTATTCTTTCGTATTCAAAGAAAGGCAATCAGGCTTATTTGTGGTCTGCCAAAACGTGCTCAATGCAAAGAGAGCTTCAAAGAATTAGAAATACTGACATTTCCCTCTATTTTTGTTCTTCAGTGTCTGACCTATGTGAGGGAGAATTTGAATGGTTTTGTTGAGCAGGGAGTATCCCATGAGCATCAGACTAGAGGCAGGAATAATTTGATCACCAGCCGCTACGAGTATTCTAGCACGCAAAAAACATTTCTATTCATTGGTGTGAAGCTTTTTAATATGCTCTCTGAACAATTTAGAGGTTTGCCAAATCTAGTTTTCAAGCAGAGGCTGAAGATATTCCTAATCAGTAACCCCATTTACACTTTCCAGGAGTTCTATGAACTGGCTAGGACTTTGTAAAATTATTAATATTATGTTGAGGTACCTACATTAAGTAAATACTGTATCAACTACTGCTACTTTTCATTTCTGTTTGTTCGTTTTTATTTGTGTGACTGCATTATATTTCAAGACCAGAATATCTTATATTTGAATATATATATATATATATATTTTAATATCTTTCTTTGTTTGGACATGATATTAATATATCATGATATTGTAGTTCTTTTAGAATAGTATATTTCCAATTATTGTATTGTATTATTATTGTATTGTATGTGTGATATTTGCTGTACATTGTGACGGAGGTAATGCTTCTGAAGACCTCAGAAGCGGTTACATTAAAACTTATTCTATTCTATTCTATTCTATGAATATGTAAATCTCACTTGAAACATCAATGATTTTCAATTGTCAATTATTATTATAATTGTCAATATTGTTTAGTGTATTATTGCCATGTTTTCCTGTATGCGTGTCACATCCCGTCAATGATTGATTTTTTTGGTATTTCAATTAATTGCAAAAAGAAAGTAATCAAATTTCATTGGATATTCCTTTACAAGACAAGATATCAGCAGTTTGTTTCAATATCAAATCAATCATTGAATTATATTGATCTTTCTCATCTTGTAAGAAGATATGGAGTTTATCGACTAGAAGAAATTGAAATGTTCTTTCTCACCCATACCATGCCTATGCAGAACATGTTGTGTATGTGAGATTTCAATGGGGTCTATTTATACATACAGAGTTGAACTGAGAATCAAGTCTTCTCTTTTACATAACTCTCAGGCGCTTAATACTTTGAAGCAGTTTAAATGTTCTGACTTGAGTAGGTATTTGAGTACAAAATAAGTTTGAAATTCTAGCACGAACGTAAGCAGCTTACGACTGTAATCCACTTTTATTACAACTCCGGTGCAGTCTTCAACATTGAACAAGTTGTTGTGTGTTGGCTGGATGCAAGCTTTATATGAGACAGCATTTGAAAATGAGAAACTGGTCTCAGCTCATTCGAAATGTCTCTTCCTTACCACATTTAATAGTATCTAATAAGATTGAGAGCTGTTTCTCAGTTCTTGTTAGAAGAAGAGAGTGCTATATACAGGTGGGTTGCTCTGGAGCATTTACCAGTAAATATCTACCAAGATTGAGTACAGCTTTTCTATCCTTGAGAAAAGAAAATATACTTGACACTATATATATATACTTTCCTGTGGGATGTTCTGAGTATGTGCTTGATGTGACATTGAACTTAAAACTTTTCATAATAAAAACCAGATATTGTGAGTTGTGAGTTCATGATATTTGTAGCGGAATTATTAAATCTCCATTAAATTTTTTTAATATTTCCATTGTTGAAAATTCCTTGGTTAGGAATGTCAGACTTCAATCATTCAAAAAGAGTAAACAATGCTATATCGTGCACTCGCATTCAAATATTCTTCTGTTTTGATCGTTTATTCAAGTAGTGTCTTATTGTAAATTGGAATAGCAGCATTCTTCTTCATTCAGAATTATGAGGTGGGAAAAATGATATTAAACCTCAAGTAGCCTACTTGAGCAATTTCTAAAATGTTATTTTTATTTTTTCAGATTACTGAACGCCAATGAGATTTCCTGCATCAGGAAGGACACTTTCAAAGACCTACATAGCTTGAATTTATTGTAAGTTTGATCAACATCTCATTATATTTCATCATCTCACTAGGTTTATCTTCGAAAAATTTTTATAATTAAAATTCTTCCAGAAAACCACTCCCACACCCTGATCACGAGAGGGACATGTACACGATCAGTGCATACATATACAAGTAATAAGTAATATTATTTAGCCCACGTGCCCTCCGACTTGCAGTCTGTGAAGTGAAGTGTAGTCTATGACGTGACGTGACAAGGCGGCCATATTGAAGCAGCGCCTTGCCTTGCATTAATTAACAGCACAAAGGGTTGTGACATCATGTGACATCTGCTCGCTGCCTTGCAAGATCAGGCAGGCAGAACGAATCTGGCTCGATTATAATTTGCACTTCTTCAAATCATTCATTCATCAGTTTCTCCTCTCTTCTTTGTTGCTCTTCCTCGTTATGACATTCTTGCACTCCGTTAAGTTAGTCTTCCTTGTTATTTCAATTTTGTGCTTTTCGTTATTCATATGCTTCCATTGCTCATTTCCTAGTATCTAATATTTCCTCGCCTATCGATCAACTTTCATTTTTTTGTTATCTTTTGCAGTAGTTTGCAAAGAATAAAAAAATATACAAGGCTCTTGTCTCATTGACTTGATGATTATGTAACGGAATATTGTGTAATGTTCGTTAATATTCCAGCTCAGTGGAAACTGTACATCTTGTTTCAATATTGGCTGCAGTTAATACAACTGTCTGTTGTTATATTTTACTGAGTTATGGATTATTTCCATCCATCAATATTGCTCAGCTTCATCTTCAAGAATCAAGTACCTATACTTTACATTGAATACATGTATTGGATAGTGCTCATATTATTCAATAATATTGAATGTATATAGTGACAGGATATTTAACACAATATACTCCTATGAGTGTAGGTAGTCTATTGCCGTCGCAACTTCAGTGTGTTATCACACTGAATAACTCTGTAGCGGTCATGGGTTCGATTCCCATTTCATCTGGCATGTAATTCACTAACCATAGTACTCAAGCATAAGTCGTTCAATTATGTGGACTCCATCAGCAAAATAAAATATGAGAATGTTCCTCACTTTTCATATTTTTTTCTTTTGAAAATAAATGCATTAGTATGATACAAATACCAATAGGATCAAGTAGATTACCAGTCATGATAATTCAATATTTCAGGTATGATGGTTCTATCAACCTCTGAGAACGTCTGACATTTTCCTGATTTTCTTCTTAGAATACATCCAGATAAATGGACATTACTTCTTGAAAAATTTCTGTCACCTTGAAGCTTGAACCTTGAAAGAACTTTGGGATTTAGATTGTGAATTTTAGATTTCAGCAAAAACCTGAGAATATACAAAGAAATAGGAAAATATGTTTTCCTTCTTTCGAGAACGGAAAACACTGACTGGAAAATCCTGTTTATCGTAGCATCGCCATTTTATGTTGGGGACCTTCTTTTCTTTCCGCCTCTTCTTCGATCTGCTTCTATCAAGATTTGGGTTGCATGCTTCCCAGTATAGCTGCTTCACTGCGTTGTTCGTAGCGTTCGGATGAGAACGTCGGCAAACAACGCTGACACTGCGATTTCTCTACTTTATTTCTTGTCGTCCAGAATCTTGCTTCCAACTTTTCTCCAAGATCGTTTGAAATTTGCTTTGTTTGGCTTTTCATAGCACGATAGCATATTTGTATTGATTTTTATTGGTGGCTATTGAAAGATTTGAGAAACCTGAGATTCCTCATCCCTCAAGATATTATTTTATTATTCATTTATTTATTCATCTATTGTACAAAATACTACATTCGTAAAATAATTATGACATTGAAGGAAAAACTAGGCTGAGCCTGTACTATTTCTCTCCAAAAAATTTGATAAAAAGTTAATGTTGTCCAAAGTTTGAGGTTATAACACACTGCTTTGTCACTTGATTCTTGTCAAGGAATAATGATTTGAAGATTTAGAATTTTGAAGGTTGACATGATACTACAAATGAATCACAGAATGTATCACAATGAATAAAAAAATTAAGAAAGATTGCACTTATTTGAAAACATTTGAATACAAAATCACAAACCTACTCACTATTAATGAAGAGACTTTGAAAACTTGATACAAAAATATTGATTATATAATCTCACAAATATAGAGTTTCTAGGGGATGAATGTAGATAAGAAATATGAACATATAAGATGAGAGAAGCCATAATACTGATCATATTCACAACTTGCAGAATATTTCGCAATATTGTTTATCAAATACATCGTACTGTAGTACGGTACTATATTTTACGAAACAATAATAATTACTCAACAATCATACTAGATCATGGCATTGGGATCTGTTGAAATTACTGTAAGTTTACATGTTATTTTATGTTTCACTGCAGTATGCCTTTCCCAATCAATAAATTTTATGCACTATTCTATATTATTTATCACCATAGTAACACTTGGAGTTATCCTTATATATTATAATCCTGGACAACACTTACATTACAGTAATTACAGTCATTAGATCACAATCATCAATCATGATAATGTCTCTTGCAAAACCGACATAAATTTTTCGAATATGTATATTAATTATTTACGGCTCTCATTCAAGCGTGTATAATGTGTATTTTTGAAGGAATCAAAAGTTCTTATCTCATTGTTTTAGAACCAAAAATCCTTATTCGCGAAAACAAAAACAAAACACATACCGATAGTCTATTACTGTACCAAACATAATTTTAATACTAAATTTCGTTGAGAAAAATTTTGTTTACACCCAATTGAACACCAACTAAGGCCTATATTACCGTACTTCATGAAAAGTTGTTTATCTCCATGATGAGGTTGTTAGTAAGAGTGATAATTTTGTCAAATTGGGTAACAATGAATTTCCTCCTACTTTGTCTTCCTGCTGGATCGTAAATCGAGATCAGCCCTGAGGTTGAGATCGCCGCGTTGTCTGTAATGGAAATATTTACATAATGGCTGTGGGTGCTTTCGTGTGTGAGTGAAGGGAAAGAGAGGGCAGCATGTTCAGGGCGTAAAATAGAATAAGGAAGACGCATACTACAGCAACTGTTCAGTATTCAACTGCTGTAGTTGTTAAGGGGGGAGGGAATTTTGGGGGATTTAAGTGCTGTAGCTACCTGTTGAGCTGTACCTCTCACCACTATTTCGTAATTTCCTTCCTCTCTTTCTTCTTCATCATGCCTCTCAATTTTCTTCTCCGTCATTCTCATTCCTAGACCCACGTTAAAAAAACGTGATCCTTATTGTGCGAAATTTGTTGTGAACGTCATTGTGAAAAGAACGTCTATTCCCTTCCCCTTGAAGCGTTCGCAATTTTTATCTATGGTTTGTTTTGTTTTCTTATCGCCTTCTGGTCCCCATATCCTCCCATTCATTCTACTAATACCTGTATGATACTTCAATTTTCATTCAATTAATATACTCTCATTGACAGAGATAGACTCTGGTGTATATCTATCTGTATGATGTAGAAATTGTTCATCTACTTGAATTTTTCGAGAATGATAATTGATTGTCTGAATTAAAGTACTATTTTACTATGAAAAATATCGACTGGATGAAAATGATATTATTCTATAATTGAAACAAGCATCCTGTACGATTCTATCTATTAATACTATTACTATATATACCGAAGCTTTATTTCGTTCATCAGAATTCACCATGATTTAATTTATGAAAATATTAGGTATTGTAAATAAAATAATCTGTGAAAACAGAAACTGACTGTACGATTTTCTAGAAACAGAGATATAAACCAACATAATCTTAGGAAGATGGTTGAGGATTGGTCGCAGAGTTCTCTCCCTGACTGATGAGGAAGAAACTCGATATTGAAGAGCGGGACCCGGGAAGGTGATCTTACTTCTTCCCAATACGTCATTTCGACTTCCTTCTTCCATTGCTCAAAGTCACATAAACGTCGAATGTTTCATATTTGAAGCGCTGTTTGTCAGTATCGCAAGTCAGTTATTCGGAAAGTGCAGACCACCCTTCTGCACTTCACTGCTGCTGCTGCTGCTGCTGCTGCTGCTGCTGCTTAACTCTGATGGAAAATGAAATATGGAAGTATTCTGCTTGCAGATGAAACAGTTTTCGTAGTTCAGTGAACCCTAGGGGGTGAAGAAGAATTTTGGATTGTTTTCTTCCACTATAAACATGATTATGATAACTCTCCATTATATTGTGTATCACAATATTCCAGTCTTAATACACACTTTGCATGTACAAATTTGCTTGGGTTTGATCGATTGATGTTATAAAATATAAACTGTATGATTCATTACTGTTCTGTTTGTTTGTATATGTATAACGTCATGTTTCAAGAACCTGAAACAGTCCACGTCGATCAATATCAGCTCCATATACAATTTGTGGAATAATTTATGTTATAAGGTCTTTATTGACAATTTGTGGAATAACTTATGTTATAAGGTCTTTATTGACAAAATATAGCTGAAAGTCAATATTTCGCGATCCTATTGAATCTAAACTGAGTGAATTAATACTTGCAGAATGTTTGATTTAAGAAGTTTACCACAGGTAAAAATGAGCTGATAATATAATTTGTAGGTTGTATTCATCCATCATTTGCTGAGAAATTTGTTAGTTTGTTACATATTTGTAATTTATTTTGCCCTCCTCATCAAGAAAAGTAGCCTAACACATAATTATATATTTTTCAACAATTGCTGGTTTATTAATTCATTATTATCATCATCATTTTATAGTTCAAAATTATTCTTCCACGCAGTATTATAAATTTAAAAAATTATTTTAGTTGTCCTGAAGTTTAATTATTCCACTTCCATAATCTTGTAAACCCCTGTCCAATTCCACTTACTATTATTTCAATTATTCCACTCTAATAATTATTCATGTAAACTCATCCAATTATCTGGTGTTATAATAATATTATCTTTAAACAATGACTTTAAAAAATGTTATTGCTCTGCACTGGAATAATTTCATAATCAAACCAAATGAATAATTCATAAATGGATATAATCATATGACAACCAATTTAATTTCCTCTTACCTAAGTTATAGATATCAAACTGTTTTTTAAGATGGCTGTTTTTACTTTCCTTGCCCTATTACCATAGGTAAGGAAAGTATTGCTTTCCGAAAAAAATTAAGGTACCCCAATTTCTAAATTTCTATACGTTTCAAGGTTCCCTGAGTCCAAAAAAGTGTTTTTTGGGTATTGGTCTGTATGTGTGTGTGTGTGTGTGTGTGTGTGTGGTGTGTGTGTGTGTGTGTGTGTGTGTGTGTGTCTTAGTCTTCAAATACTATCCACTTGAATAGACGGTCTTCTGTATGTGTAATCTGTGACTAAGCTTCCATCTAAAAAATTGTATATTTCCAGGAAATAAATAGTCTAATAAAAAAACTATGAAAATTGATTCATTGAGCTCAAACGGACAATTTTCGATTGAATCAAAATTTAATTTTTTCAATTTCAGTAGCACTTTTAAACGTGACTCATAAACATTATAATACATTGCACAGTACCAGTTAGATTTCACGCTTTTGAAACATACCTTTTTAAATTTAAATGAGAATGTAAAATATAACATGTAAACCATAAATAATTGAGAAGTACGTTTTCGCAGTCTAAGAAAACACCGATAGGCGTATCTGCTGATTTCAGACAATCATGACTCTTGAAGCGAAACCTTTTTATTGCAGCCGATATTATCAGATCGCGTCGCGTCGGTCGGTCTGTCGTAGACGTCGCGTAAAAACGCATTTTTACAACCGCGTACCCCCTTTTTATTTTCGTTGGGGGGAAAAGAGAGTGCGAGCTACCTAGCAGCTAATACCAACTACGTATTCTTTGCCTCACAGTTTCTTACTCATCGTAAACCGATATAACACTGAATAGCTTACTCCGACAATAATGTTTTCCACATTTTTATTATATCGCTGGTTTTTTGCCCTGTTATATTTCTTTGTGTTATAATATTGTGCGATCATTACATTATAATCTTTACTTAATAATCGAGGTATTATTATCATACAGTATATAATTTATCAATCGTTGTTGGCTACAAAACCACAATTTACATATCTGTCATATTTTACTGGCAGGACCTCGAGACTCGTTATAGTATTTGAATATGATGTATGGAATTAGTTTCTCTATTTATTGTCCGTTTGAAAAATGAAAAGTCAATTTTCTCCTGTAGTAAAATGGATAGAAGACGGCTCATGATATTGAAACAGTGATAATCTATAACATTGTATTATTATTTTGATGTTGATGACGTTAACGTTTGCTCCTTGTTCGCAGATCTCTCTATGACAACAACATCAAATCTTTGGCGAACGGCACCTTCGATCCTATGAAAAGTATACAAACTTTGTAAGTAAAAGAATCTCGATCAATTTCTTCTGAATGATATTTAGAAGTCGAAATGATATGAAAAAATTCTCATAATTGAATTCTATAACAAATCAAGACTACCTACCCTAGTGAATATATTTTTTATATTGAAACTAGCCGTCAGGCTCGCTTCGCTCGCCATACCTGTCTAGCCAGGGGGCGGAGCCCCCTGGACCCCCGACTGGATCGTCCAAAAATGAGTTCAGCGGGCTCGCTTCGCTCGCCTGCATTTTTAATTTGAGCATGCTTCATTCCATCAGAGAGATTGGCTATGGCTGGAGAGAGGGATGATCCCATGGGGGCACCTTCAATTTGTCTGTAGTATTGGTTATTGTGGATGAAATATGTATTTTTCAGGCAGTGGCTTGTCAGGTTAATGATTGATTTAGAAAAGTGTGCATTTTGATCCATGATGATTAGGGCTTCATCAACAGGAATGTTGGGGTACATGGAAATGATCCATGTACCCATGTACCCCAACATCCATGTACCCCATGGCCCATGATTTCCATCAAAGATCAAGGATCAAGACAATCAAATCAATACTGAAGTATAATGGTTACAATAATATAATAATTGAAAAACACCTGACACCTTCAAAACCTGAAGAAAAACTCAAGGAAGAGAAAGCATTTGAAAAAACCTTCCCCCTTCCATACATTAAGGGTACCACCGACCGTATCGGGAGAATACTAAAAAAAACATCAAATCAAACCTGTCCACAAACTATTTCGAAATTACTAAAGAAGCCCGTTCAGAGATTAGAGCTAGAAAATCAAGGCGTTTACAACATCCCATGCCTGAATTGTGACAAGATGTATGTAGGTCAAACAAATAGAAGAATTTCAGCCAGGATAGAGGAACACAAACTGAGCATAAAAACAAACAATCAACCTCAGCTCTTTACAACCACGAAAAAACTCAGGGCACAAAATAAACTTCAACAATTCTAAACAAATAGCCAATATTCAAGATTTTCGGGTTAGGACTATACGAGAGGCTCTGGAAATAGAGAAACAAGGTAGCCTTAACAAAAGGGATGACAGTACAAATATCTCTTCTCTTTGGAAAATCATTCTGAACACAACAAACACATCACAAAAGCCAGACACTTCTCCGGGTATTCCATTCACCCAGCAGCGCCAGGCCGAACACGTGGAAGAAGGAGAAGGGAGGAAGTACTCCCTTCGACCACGAGGAAGAATTTCGAAGCAAAGGCAGGAGTCAGTGTAGGTGTGACTCAGTGACTGCGCTCAGAAGATGTCATTTGGTATAATGGCGAAACGTCAGCAAGTAAGTGAAACTGCTTATCGGATGTACCCGGTTGATAATTTACCATATTCATCCATCCGCGAATTTTTAAAAGTCAACATATATACCGAAACCCGGTTAACCGAAACCTGGGTCAAACAAAATGGTTACATAATTCCAGACATATCACTAATTACTGTAACACTTGGACCCGGTTTCTCAAAAGCAAGTTGTATTTTGATCATGATTTAATGCCACGAAAACCAATCAAAGAAGACTTTTTCGGATAGAAGGCTTCTCTGATCGGTTCACATGGTATTCAATGTATTCGGTTGAAATTTAACAGAATTTTGTCCAACTGAGACTAATTATTATTGTACATTATCTATTTTACTTCCTTAGTTTACAATCTTATTCATGATTCTCCATTAACTTCAATTGTCCAGTTTATATTTTTTGTATTCCATTAATAATTTTTTTCTAGCTGAAATGAAACACTGTATTATTTAAATATAGTTTGTTTGTGAAATACACACCTTATATTAGTAGGCTATTTTTGGCATAATAATATGAAGGTTTAACCAAAAAAATTGTTATTTTTTTCAACCTTTATTTACTTATTATTTATTATGTTAGCACAAACAATTCAATAATCGGAAAAGAAAAAGCCTGCTATTGCCCAAATTTTTTTCAATTTCCAATTTAGTTTCAAATTGTCCAATTATTATACATGGGTTATGTCCATTTCAATTTCTACGCCAAATCTTTATTCTGGGGCTCTAGTGCATAGTTCTACGGGATTGCTGGCTTATACCCTTTCAAATGGCTCCCCCACCCCTTTATTTTGGTTAACCGGGATTCTACTGTAGTTCTACGGGGTCGCTTGTACCAATTCATTGTTGTTTTTTCAAGAATAATGATTCGATTTGTGTGTTGGCAGACACCTGGGTCGCAACCCGTTCATCTGCGACTGTAACCTGCGGTGGCTGGCCGAGTACCTGCACCGCAACCCAGGCATCGAGACGTCGGGCGCCCGCTGCGAGACACCCAAGCGCATGCAGCGGCGTCGCATCGAGGCTCTTCGCGACGAAAAGTTCAAATGTAAGGGTAAGCGAAGCCATTCTCTTCAGCCCAGTTCGATACGGTATGTGACCACCCTCTCACTCCACCGCTTCCTTAACCCCTCTAAAGCTAATAAAATAATGTTTAATATACTAATAAATGTGTTATTAGCAGGCCTCAATAATTGTTTGAACTAAAATACTGTATATCAAAACTTTATATTTTTCATCATAAAACTAAATAGAAGTTTATGCATATATTCATATTATTATATCATAATATTACATTCACTAGAATTTGTTTCATCTAATCCTGAGTTCAGTTGAACAAGAGCAAATAATTTCAAAACACTCAAAACTATAATAAGTACTGATAGAAGTATGGACTCCACATTACAACTGTCATACTGAGGTCAGTATGGCTTCTAAATGATCTATCCATCTATACAGTTTAGTCGAAGCGAATCATTTCTAGAATTTTTGTAATCGAAACCAGACATAAACAAGAATACTGTTGAATTAGAGAAAATGATATTGCCTTACTGATATTTGTGCGTGATGGTATGATTAACTATTAATTCTATTAGATCCCAATAAGTATTATATTATTATATCCTTATAATAATAAGTATTTCAAAATAAAATAATCAAATAGATGCATCTCAAATTGGAAAAAATTACCCAAGAAATATTAAAATAGAAGCAATAATACTATTATGACGTTGTCAAATCATGTTCAATGCTTATAATGTGATATCTTATCATATTCATCAACGCAGTATCATTTGAATAGCATTTTTTCAAGCATTCAACATTCAAATCAAATCTTTCATAACTCCAGAAAAAGATAAATTCAGTGATCATGTCTAGTAACATGTTTCAGGAACAATATGAGATTAGTAATTCCTTTGAGGAGCTTGATTTTTTAATTATCACAGAAATATAACAGCAGGTACCCACGTTCAAATGAAATCAACAAGAAGAATGAGAGTAGTTTCAATCTTGTTAGTGCACAAATATAATATATTATGAACTGACCCATTTCCCTGAACCTTTATCCCAGCTTCCTAGTATCTACCGTCTAATACCGTAACTTGGGTGAATGGCTTCTTTTAATATCTAATCATAGTTTACTGTAATATTTCTGAATGTTGTTGAATTAATGAAATTTATGCTTCTGGATTTTATAAATTGAATAAATTATTCTTCTTTTGCGTGATCTATCAAGTTTTATATTGAGTTTATTTTCAAAGTCAATTTAAAGCAAAGTTAAAGTCGAAGTTGATCGGTTAGAACACAATAACACTCACTGAATTTGTTGGAATCTCACAACAAGATGATTATATTCTTTAGCCTTTACTTGACAGGTGCAAGTAAAAGTTTTGTGCTTATAAGGTAACCAAAATTTAATTCAAAATACTTCAATGGAAAATAAGCCTTGGACACATAACACCTCTCTTATATGACAACACGTAGGATACGGTACGTCTTATTCTCCTACAAAGATGAAAAACGGTTTTAAACTCAATATTTATTCCAAAATAATATTTATCACAGATAATTTTCCATAGAAAAGCTCATATCTTTGATTTCATACTTACGAAGGACTTATCTGATGCAGGAATTGATGATGACATAATATTTGACAGAACCCAATTCAGAAGGAGTATTGCAAAGTGGGAAATACGTCCAGTAGAAATTAAGAGGAGGAATGTGGTCTTTTCCCAAGAAAGAAGAGAGGCAATATCGGCCAAAATAAAAAAATCGGGAGAATCGAAGAAATAAGGATCTAGTACGGCATCCAAAGTAGCGATTTCCATATAAGGGAATTTGACGCACAATAATAATATTATATAGCCTACTCAAAATATGAACTCTTCTAATGCTATTAGCATATTTCATTATTATTGCTACGCTATTTTTATTTTTTACTCATTTAATATTATTTTGCAGGTGTCGAAGATTTCCGCACGCGATACGCCGGTGATTGCCTGATAGACAGCGCCTGTCCTAGTGGCTGCACTTGTGATAACACCATCGTTGACTGCTCAGCCCGTGGTCTAAAGGAAATACCAAAAGATATACCAATGTACACCACCGAACTGTGAGTACATTGGAATTATAATAAATCAAATAATAATTAATTTTGGTATTCTAATTCTAATTGCTTTATTCATTTTATTGGTCAGTCATAGTTTACGTTTTCCCTTCTATTTATTCAATTCACCAACAATAATAAATTAAATTTTGATCCGTCAGTTCCATCCAATTTCTATTTTAATACACTGGCAGACATACTGTATTCTATATAAGCTCTAAATGCCAAGCCTGATTATTTAAGTGTAAACAACTGACCACTTTTCAATAACATGATATGTTTGAAATGTTCTCAAGAGTGTCCAACTTTATTATGCTATGAGTGTTTCACTATGATCAGACTGCACGTTAATCATAAAGTACTTTCACCCTGGGTGAATACCAAAAATGCACTACTTCCATGGTTCCTACATTCCTCCAGTCTATCGACTGTTGGTGAAGACAGAAAAATACTTTATGAATATAACTTATTAAAATCAGGATATCATTGTTTTTTATATTGATTTTTCTGCCAGTAGAGAATATTCATAACATTACATTATGGACTAACAATCATTATTATTTTCGAATCATGTGAAAGATGAATTCTACGAATTGTGTTTCCCCCATTTTATTATTCCAAGTATTATATAGTTGATGTATTTGATTTATTTCTCAGACTTCTCAATGATAACGAGATCGGACGAATCAAGTCTGATGGATTGTTCGGACGACTGCCGAATCTGCAGAAGTTGGACTTGAGGAGAAATCACGTGACTGGAATCGAGGAAAACTCTTTCGAAGGCTGTTCCAAACTAACAGAGCTTCTGTTAGCTGAAAACAAAATGAGAGAAGTGCATAATAAAATGTTCACTGGATTGCACAACTTGAAGACCCTGTGAGTATTGTTTTTAATGCGAGTAAGCGTTCAATATAGTGCTATTCATCTTTTCTGTGAATCAATTCCTGGCCAACATAGTTATGAAGAGAATGTTGATCGTCTATTTTTTTGTCCCCTTAAGTTCAGTGAATAAATATTTCTTGGAAAAAGTGAAGTATTGTAACTTTAGTTCGAGTTTTCATGGCATTGAAAAATGTATCTTTGTTACCAACGACAGCAATAATAATAATTTCATTACTCAATGTAGCATTTATCTTCGATAACAGTTACACTGTATTCAATTTTATATTGTATTCAAAACAAAAAATGTTAAAATAAGTTGTTTTTCAAAGTGGATTTTTATAGATTTTTTCTATTCTTGTATTTTTAGCCGGTACAATGTTTTGTAATAATATGTTGTGTGCGAAATAAATTAATTTTTGAATTGAAAAAAATTGAAAAATTGAATTTTTCATTGATTCTTATCATCTAATTGATTTATCAAACTATTGTGAAGTTTTTTGCTATTTTGAAGTGGATACAACTATTAGTGATGTATACAGGTCTATGCCACGTATGCCTGTTTATACTGAGGTTTTCGAGAATAACATGTTTCCATGTAAATTCTAGGAACCTCTACGGTAACCAGATAACCTGTGTGATGCCTGGATCATTCGACTCCATGTCTACGTTACGGACATTGTAAGTTTTAAGCTATCTATCATTTTCATGTAAGTCTTATTCATCAATCAGAATTTGAAGAGAGGGGATTCCATCTTTTAATAACGTTATAATGAGGTTTCTACTAATTAGTCTCTCTTTAATTGCGATTTTCAATTGTTGATTCGATTTTCAAATGTCATTTCTATCGTATTAAAACTCCTCAGTTGAGACAACCTCGATCCAGTATATTCAACCTCAAATTGGATTGATTTTTTCAAGATTTACGAGAGAAACAGTTTTTGGCTGGAACAATGTAGGTTCTCCTACAACTTTGTCAATTGTTGAATCAGTATCCATAGAGTATTCAATACTCAATCTACAATTACGACAATCAATACATAAATTATTAAATTTATCATCTTCAAACCAAATGATTGCATACACAAGATATAGAATATAAAATCAGAAATAACAATACACAGATAATCGAAGTTCATAGAGCCGTATGGCTAATAAGAATTATTATTGATATCAACCCACTGAACTACGACACGGTAACTCACGTATACAAGAATAATATTTATTAGTAGGTAGTGATGATGGAAAATTATCAATTCAAACAGATTCTTCAACTATCTTTCCCTGTAAGAAGTGTTTTCTCATTGATTCTTATAATAATTATTGTACTGTACCTCAATGGCTGTAGCTAATAATAATGTACTAACTCTTATCACTGTATTATAAAATGTATACTTGGAAGAATCTCTAACTGGCAGCGTCATAATATGATGCAATGTATATTATCTTAGCCACCTCTAATACAATATTAATTGTATTAGAGGTGGTTATGATATTATACAATAGCTGTCAGTATAATTTTGAAATATATATTGTATTGATAATTGGTGTATTTTTAAAAGGCAGAATGAAGTTTCATTTTTATAGTAGTTGTACCTAATTAGTTGAAGAATCCCAATTTCATTTGAAGGTTGAATGTATGAGTTTGCTTGTTTTTTAGAAACCTGCTGTCGAACCCGTTCATGTGCAACTGCCACCTGGCGTGGTTTGCGGAGTGGCTTCGCGGCCACGAAGCGACAATCGCCGGTGGAGGCGGCCCGAAGTGCGCAGGCCCGGCCCGAGTCAAGGACGCCGCCATCCACGAACTGCCACACCACGAGCTGCAGTGCACCAATGACAACGACCAGGGCTGTCTGGGCGACAACTACTGTCCGCCACTGTGTGTCTGCACCGGCACTGTCGTCCGCTGCTCCCGCGCCAAGCTAACCGAGATACCGCGTGGCATTCCGCCCGAAACGTCCGAGCTCTACCTCGACTTCAACGAGATACACAAGATTCACGTCGACCGCATCAATCACCTCAAGTCGTTGACTAGATTGTAAGTGTATCCAGCGTTCAGGGGTATCTTATTGTTAACACAGCTATAATTCTATTTTTATTACTGTATAGTAATTATTTCAAATATCCAATGATAACTATATAAATAGAACCACGGTATATAGAAGACGGTAGGTGTCACGCGCATGTTTGTGCTAAATTTCCGGTGTAGCTGACGTCATTCTATATCAAATCATCTGTTTTTAATAAATAAGTTTCATAAATTGCCAATAGGTGTTAAAAACCTCGGTTGTTGGCGATGACGCAATCTAGCTGGCTGGTCACTGCGCCCATATTTCGTGTTACCTACCGTTTTCATCTAAATACCGTGAATAAGAACTTCTAAGAACTTCTGCTACAGCAAATACGAGATTTATATAACTCTATTTATATCGCTTTCATTGTATATTTGAAATAATTATTGTACAGTGCTGATATTCCAGCAATTTTTCAACTGCAATTACTAATAAAATGTTCCATGTATTTTATTTTTTCCTCTACAAATTTGAATAGAAGTGAGAGAAATCTGTCTGCTGCTGGTTCTCTTCCCATTCAAACAATAACAATATTTACCAATTAACAATAATTTTTAATTTTTCTGTCTGAAAATAGCATTATTATTTCAATTCAATTTATTATTCGATTAGCTGAATATACAATTTATTATAGTAGTCACAATAATAGTATAGGACCTAGTATAGGCCTACCTACTATATGAACCGAACTCATAAGATAACTAGTATCAAGAGAAAAATGAGTTAAAGTGTTAAATGTGCACAATGAGTCAAGTAGAACAATGTCATATAGTACTAAAAAAAAATAAAATCAGTACAGGAATAGGCATAAGAATTTTGAAACAGAGAAAGAATAAAATGAGAATTAAATGTGACGTGCTCTTTGAGACTCGTAAGAATCCTTACATTCAAAAGTTGAAAATGTTTTTGTTCCCCCATGATTAACTACTATATGGTTTCAAAAAAGTCCAGGACAGCTTCTGAAACGGTTGGCCTATATTATATTAGCGTAGGTCTATAGTTAGGAGACGGTTAAGTGAAGCTGGGGTTTCGTTCGTGCGTAAATGCGTCGTCGACCACTACAATGAGAGAATCTAAGATTGGATACGGTAGGTAGATTTCAATTTGTCTACATAACCTAAAAGATTATGTTCAATTATACAGAGTGGGTGAAAAGTCCGAGAACGGCCTTAAAATCTCATACACAAAGGTAATTTGACGGTGAGTGTGATTGGGGATCCTACTCAAATTTAAAACACTACTTTACTATGACTTTAAAAATCTGGTCCGCCATCTTGAATGCTACTTAATTTTTTTAAATAGGAAGGTGGTCATGCGATATATGATTTCGATACGGAATTTCAAGAAAAAATGGATGACGAAAACCCCACATCGATATCTCAAACTGTTAAGAAGATATTTACATTATCAATCAGTAGCATGCAAATCAGAAATGAAATAAATGAGTGGTATTGATTAATAATGTGAATATCTTCTAAACGGTTTGAGATATCGATGTGCGGTTTTCGCCATTCATTTTTTCTTGAAATTCCGTATCGAAATCATGTATCGCATGACCATCTTCCTATTTAAAAAAATGATGTTGCATTCAATATGGCGGATCCAAGATGGCGGACCAGATTTTTAAAGTCATTGTAAAGTAGTTTTTTCAATTTGAGTAGGATCCCCAATCACAGCCACCGTCAAATTACCTTAGTGTATGAGATATTAAACCGTTCTAGAACTTTTCACCCATTCTGTATTTTAATGGGGCAGGTTGAGCTTACACTTTCTTATACTTTTTGGCAGTATTATTAGAAATGTTTGATTCTTTAATAATAAAGACAAAAATTATGAAAAGCTATTTGATCAGCTGTCTTAGTACACTTGAAATTTGGACAATATGAATTTCAACAATGCTTGTCGTCGACTGCGGAAATTTACGCACAAACGAAAATGCCCCTTAGTATACCTATTGAATATTGATTCATTGCAGGATTGACATACCCGGTACGGTACGTTTACTAATTCATGTCTATTTTTGATTTTTTGCAGAGATTTGAGCAACAACCAAATTAAGATTCTTTCGAACTTCACCTTTGTCAGTCTATCGAAACTTTCCACTCTGTAAGTACAGCTTTGTGATTTTTCTTTCCATGCTAATTTACATTATAGCCTCGGTATTGTGTATTGGTCTACTTCCATGTTATTATTACATTTTCTATTGTGAATGTTAGAAATTTCTTACATTATACAGTAAGTAATATTTCAGAAATGAAGAATGAATATAAGCATATGCTGTTTATTAATTCATTATTCTTTTTTTAATTATTCCTCTTCTCGAAAGATGTTTCACGCATGTTCAGTGTATTTTTCCATCATTGATTGAATTAATTATGAAAAATTGTTTGTTTCAGAATTATAAGCTACAATAAACTGCAATGCATTGAAAGAGATGCACTTGCTGGATTGAAGATGCTCAGAATAATGTAAGTTGAATACCGTATCCATCTCCAAAATTAAATGTAGGCCTATGCGTCTATTTCCTCTGCACTGAATATATGCATAATATTGTAATTCTAAAGTTTCTCGATTCCTATCAAGAATCACAGTAATTAATTAAAATAATTAAGACCACTTACAACACTCAGAGTGATCTTCAACAGAGTATGATTGATCGTTGCCAAAAGCTTATAATTTGAAGATTGATAGAATGCTGTACCATATTATAGAGATTAGCCTAACCCTCGATGTGAGTCCACTCCTGTCATGATGATAATCATATATTATATTCATTGTAGTTATGAAACTATAAACTATGGACATTTATTCCATTACTACTGCGATTCAGATCTCCAAACCACATCAATCATGATTAATGAATTTATTTTCCACAGATCACTGCATGGAAATGACATCTCTATGATTCCTGATGGAGCATTTTCTGATCTTCATGCCATTACTCATTTGTAAGTTGAATATTTATAATAATATTCACTATCTCTTTAGTTAATACTATTCAAATAATCTATTTGATAGCTGTTGCTCATCAGAAAAAATTGAAAAATTGCCTAGAACACTTTCTCTTGTATAATTCATTCTATTAACCAAGGCTCTCAACACCTTACTTATCGATTCATTCTGGTTATCATAATTCATAAAGCACGCTGCTCAAATCAGGGACATTTAGCGTCCACTATAGCTGCTACGGGAACGGGGAATTGGGAATGTAGGTACGGAAATGTACGGTACATCTCAAATGCTGCTAGTGAACGTTCCATGTGTGCAGGTATGAAACGGGCTTTTGATGATCTACTGTATCATAATATTCTGCTTTTTTATAATATGCGATGGGAACTTATAATAATTACGTTGTTTCCCGCAAGATATTCACAATAAAATAGGAGCCTCCATTTGAATAATATTTCTTATACAGTGAGAATTACTTCAAATTCAACATTGGATGAATGGAGAGCATGAATATCATTTTGAAGAAATTCTGTCAGTTTGAAGTGAATTGCACTATAATTTATTGCGACTTGCAGTTTTCGTTAAAACTTTCAATATTAAATTTATTTTTGCATACCGTATAGCCTTCCAATAAAAACTTCGAATCCTTTCACAATAATGGATTGTGATAAGTTAGTTAAAAATAGGTAATGTTTGACTGCAGAGCGTTGGGCGCGAATCCACTGTACTGCGACTGCAGCCTTCGCTGGCTGGCCGAGTGGGTGAAGCGCGACTTTGTTGAGCCAGGCATTGCCAGCTGTGCCGAGCCCCCCACCATGAAGGACAAACTCCTGCTTTCGGCGCCTGTTTCTTCCTTCCAGTGCAAAGGTAGCCTGATCCAAACACTATTCAATAACTATAATGAACTATCAACAAACATACCAACTAATAAAACGTATAACTAACTACTATACATAATACACCGGTGGCACAAAAGTCTGTTAACTTTTAATCAGGATTAAATGGCACGAGAACCAATTAGTGAAGCCTTCTTCTCAGAAAACCATTCTCTTATTGTTTCTTGTGGGTTTCAATCATGATTTAAATTTAACAGGCTTTTGTGCAACCGGGCCAAAGAGATCAACTTTATTGCTGTAGCTTTTCAATCTACCACCACCGTATTGCATCGTAGAGTGTGAATTGCTAGAATCTACTGCTATAATGAGCTAATAATATAGAGCTATAATGTAAAGTCAAACTGCATTTCAATGTCATTTGATTTTTTTATATTTTTATGATGTATACAAATTATTTTGTGTTTTTTCAATAAATTGTTGTCAAAGTGAAGAAGAATCAATAAATTTATTATTATTCTAAAAAAAATAAAAAAAATTTTTTCTTGGTTGATAAATAAACGCTGCGCACAATGATTTCATCAATTTTTGCTGCTGAATTATAACTTACCAATTATCTTGCGAATTACTTATTGTCTTATTGCTAATTGTATTGTCAATTGAATTATCAGTTGCTAATTATTACTAGTCGAAGCATATAGCGTGCGTGTTATTATTTTATGAAAAATATATTTATAAGTTGAACCTCCTGTTGCCTTTTCAAATAAGTTTAGGCCAGGTCATGCTTACTTTCTTCTATATTTTTTCAAGTAGGTATCATACTGTACCGTATGTAATGATAATGAAAAATATTAAGATGCTAATATATCATGTGCCAATAATATAGATGCTATTTCGACTTCCCATTTAAGTTTTTTTATTCAATAGCCTATTTCAAATGACTTGTGCGTAGGTTCGGTGAGCTATGAGATCCTGTCCAAGTGCGACGCATGCTTCACATTCCCATGCTCGAACCAGGGCCAGTGCGAGCCACAGGCCGACCGGCAGTACAAGTGCCGCTGCAACCCTGGCTACCACGGACCTCACTGCGAGCACATGATCGACGCCTGCTACGGCAATCCCTGTCGCAACGCCGGCACATGCAAGCTGCTCGAGGAAGGCCGGTTCAGGTCAGTCACACTTAAAAAAAAAAAGCATAATTAGCATATAGATAGATAGATACCAGATATCTTTCATGATCTTTAGAATATATTGATGCATAAGATCATGTCAAAGGACAACACCTACACACATAAATACAGTCCAAGACACTCAGTTATTCAAGTTTAGGACACCGATAATTCGAACAAAACTTTGAAAAATTGTTATAATATGCATTGAACAAGCTCCTCCTATACCTGGACCTGAGTGGGTTCTAATTTAACATATAGGTTCTCGTGTTTGGGACCAAAAAATAAGAGAGTAGGCTATTCACAGATTTTCTTGGAAGAATGTCTTTCAGTTTTGTTTGGTTTGACAAAATGAAATAACTACTTGGGTGTTGGGAAAATAATTGTTAACACAGACCATAAAGCTTTAATATTTTTAAAATTTGCAAAGATGGAAAGACTAAGAATAAGGACTCTTTCGTTATATTTTCAATATTATAATGCTTATATAAGGTAGGCCTATATTCTTTCTCAGTTATCAGTTACGATAGCATAAACGAAAACGTACCTTAACAGAGATAAATATTGTTTAACCTAAATTTTATCAATATTATTACCAAATGTGGTTAATATGTCCAGTCAAGTTTAGAATCAATTAAATTTCTTGACTTATATTAGATAAATTTATAACCCTCTTACTATATATTTACAACTAGATATTCAATATATGTTATTGTAATCAAATAAACAAATCATTCTTATATGTTAAAAAATATATTAGAATAGTGCAATGATAAAATACAGCTCAAGAATGAAATAATCTGATCGACTTCGGTATTCCAAAATGTAATAATTGAGAAATTTATTATGTAAATAGTTCAAGTGACTATTTTGTAAAATAAACAAAAATGACGTGGATTCCAATTTGAAGTGACTTTTTACAGTAATTTAGTTATCAAAGTAATGTGGTGAACCCCTGATGAAGTTGAAAGTGCAATTTTCTTCAATAGATGAACAAAATATTGAGTAAGTAGGAATAATTTCAACTTGATGAACTTTTTTTCTAACTTTCAATTTTTGAATGAGAGGTCTGAGGAAACTCATTTCGTTCACTGTGTTCTTTTTTCAGTTGTCATTGTGCTCCTGGCTTCACCGGAATCAGATGTGAGAGTAATGTTGACGATTGCCTTGAGAACAAATGTGAGAATAACGCCACCTGCATCGATCTGGTGCAAGCCTACAAATGCCAGTGTCCACCAGGATTTATGGGTGAGCTAAAGTTGGGTGAAACTACTTCTAACGATGTAACTTAATGTAATATTATTTAATGTTGTGAAAATGGACATCAAATTGGAGCCAGAAACTTTGTGAACTACTACCGTGTAGTTCAAAGCAGTGGTCTTTCTTCACCAACCTTGAAATTGAGTAGATTTCTATCGAATTGGACCATTTTTATCGTATTATATTTACTGTGAGGTGAAGATCTATATTAATTATCCCTGTAGTTAAAGAAAATTACAAAAAAGGAATTTTGAATATTTTCAAACATTATTTCAACATGCATACGGGATACATACAAGTTAACTTTCCCTCCACGTGACATCGCCTTTTCTCATTACGAGTTTTCAAAATTTGATAGGAAATAGAATTATAACATTAAAAAAAATGATAAAAACTAAAGCATTACTCCCCACCTATAAAAGCCATAAGAATATGATAGTATTATTGAAAGCATTTTGTTAAAATATTACAACAAATCGTACAAAATTTGTAAAATTCTATCAATATAGACTAGCTGTCAGTATTTTAAAGATATAGTTCGATCTTTCAAAGTTTGATGTTATCTCTTTTCCAATATTAAATAACTTCTTTAATAAAGGTACTTCATGTATTGATAAGGACTAGGTAATTTAGGTGATTTTATAATATGTTTATGTACATTGTCTACTTGTTAATAAGCAGGATTTATTACAAAAAATGGTTTCCTTTCCTTCCCCTTCCTACCGCTTCCATACACCAGTTGGAGCTGGAAATTATAAAAATCTGACCTAGATTTTAAATGATTCTGTAGCAGCAAAACTTCATTCATTCTACTCGTTTCACCCAATCAATATCTATCCCAATACCCTGTAAACAGTGCACTCAACTACTATTCCCTTAATCGATTCAATTGTCATAACTGTTTGTTGCAGGTGAATACTGCGAGACCAAGATACCGTTCTGCACCAAAGAATTCAATCCGTGTAAGAATGGAGCGCGCTGCAGCGACCATTTCACGCACTACACGTGCGAATGCGCCGTTGGCTTCTCAGGCGACAACTGCACTGTCAACATTGATGACTGCCAGAACCATATGTGCCAAGTAAGCAATTTCTAGTGACTTTTTGAATAGAATTGATTCGATTCTATTTTTTGAATTCCATAAAAAAGCAATGGAATAAAAGACAATTTATTTATCAAAACAATTCTACAATGACAAAATTTAAAATTTTCTAATAACTTTATTCCTGGGCCGCAAATTAAGTGGAAAACAGTGATGTGTGAATTTATAACCTAATATTAGACACTATTGGTTATCATTAACTTTCAATCAAAAGTTTGTGAGAGAAATCGTACAGGCCATAGAGAAACAATAGCGTAAGTAGATATCCCATGGTATAAGGCGTTTATGTTGCAGCTTTTACTGTTATCTCAACTATTACTGTCGATTTTTACTGTTTTGTTGGGGTGAGAGTGAATGAACGGCACAGTATGAGAGACTACGAGCGTCACACAGCTTCACGGGAAAGAACTACGTATACTATCGGCTTGAGGTAACAGTATAAGTTGCGACATAAACGTCCTATACCATGGGATATCTACTTACGCTATTGTTTCTCTGTATGTACAGGCAATGACTAATTTTTCCTCCATGGTCTTACGTATGGGCTTATAGGCTACTATGGTTATAGTGCTTTGAACAATAAATGAATAACTTGAATAAAAAATGAATAATTAAACTAAAAAATCTAAATTAGAATGTATTTGGTAGGACTATTATTAATATTTAAGTTGCAGGTTTATATGCTTCAACTGAATCATGAATTCACTTAAGGTAACTCAGGCTAAACTTAGCTAATCTAGTAGAAAAACTTGATTATCCTTCTGATTAACTCATTTCAGCTAACATATGAATAATCTTTCTCATTCTGATTATTCTTTATATGCAAATCATTAAAAAATATTATTACTGTATAGTAATTATTTCAAATATCCAATGAAAGCTATACAAATAGAACTGAGGACTTCTGCTACTGCAATAGTATCTACTACAATACTAAATAAAGAGCATACAAGCAGATGAAGGGAATTTGAAGAATGAAACTGCGTTCAAAAATTGTGCCTAGACCGGCAATTGAACCCGGTACCTCTCCATTGCCAGCGGAGTGGCTTTTTCTTGGTTCTATTTATATAGCTTTTATTGGATATTTGAAGTTGTTATTATTATACAGTAATAATACCCTAGCAGTTGGTTAAGTGGAATTTCTAATAGAATCTTCCATCTCAAAGAAATATTAGCTATTCATATTGATTATTCGATGTGATTTTTTCAGAACGGTGCCATGTGTGTTGATGGAGTGAACGATTATGCGTGCAAATGCACTGGTGACTATGTGGGCAAATTCTGTGAAATTGCACCCATGGTAGCCATGCTCTATCCCCAGACTTCGCCTTGCCAGCATCACGACTGCAAAAATGGCATCTGTTTTCAACCAATGGGATCGAATGACTATATCTGCAAGTGTGCTCCTGGGTATTCAGGTTAGTAGCTACTTGAAATCAAACAGAATTTTGTCTCAATGCGAGCAGTAATAGATACTATGAAAAATATAAAACTTCTCATCAAAGCAAAACTTTGTTATAGAAATAACTTCATTGACATTGGACACGTTTTCAAAAATGCATGGTCAACTTCATATACAAAATCGGAGATCATATTTATACAGTTTTGGAGAAAATCGTGCAACCGAGATGACACATGTCATCAATACATTGATGTATTCTAGGTACCTTGGGTAATATGTTCACTAAATGACACGTTTTGATGTTTCAAATATTATACTGTAATATTGGTGATAATTTATTAAAATAGAATTGAATTCTGCTCCAAAATAAAAATAACCTAATTTGAATGAAGGCAATATCTCATTTTTTCAAAAACAAAACTTTGTCAAATTCCAATTGCAAGCTAGATGTTGAAATATTTCTGTTTGATTTGTCAGGTAAGAGATGTGAATATCTAACGAGCCTGAGCTTCGTTCATAACACATCTTTTGTTGAGCTGGAGCCGCTGCGAACCAAGCCGGAAGCGAATGTGACCATTGTGTTCTCAACCAGCCAGGAGAACGGTGTGCTGCTCTACGACGGCCAGTCCGAACATTTCGCTGTCGAACTCTTCAACGGACGAATAAGAGTCAGCTATGACATCGGAAATCATCCAGTATCCACCATGTACAGGTACAGCGATTGCTTTCCACATTCAAATCATGCTTTTCTTCTTGAATGAATAACAATTTTTTTTAGAATATCAGGAATGGATTGAAAAATGTATTGTATGTCTAGGCTGAATCAGGTTTAGTGTTGAAATTGTTCAGATTTATTGTTGAGGTGAGTAATTATCTCAAATACATCTGAAAATGATGGTGTGGATAAGAAAGATTTACAAGTCGGTAATCAAATTGAACCTCTTTTCTGCCTTCTAGTCATCTATTTTCTCCTCCTCTTCCTCATCCTTCTTATCTTTTTTACCACCTCCTTCTGCTTCTACACAACTTCTTCAATCTTCATCACCTCCTCTCTCGTCTCCTTCTTCTCGTCCTCCACCCCCTCCTTTACCACTCACCCTTCCTCTACAACCTTAAATTGTCTCAATTGTTCAGTTTAATATATCTTACAGTGTAATAATTTTTGTAGAGGAAACACTTTTGGTCTATCATGCCTGTTGTTTGCAAAGTTGTATTGCTTTTTTGAAATAAATTAGAGACACATCAATAATACAAAATCCGTCGATTTAAATTTTTCACCGAGGGTAAAGCATGTTTCATGGCAAAGCAGGTATTATATTTTGGTTCACTTCTGAGAGTAAGAATAAATTGTCATAGAGTGAAAATTGTCTTGTGTAATACGATTAAAACTATTGTTTTGATGAAAACATTGGGTTGTTGTCAAAATATCACTTATTTATCAGTAAGTTTCTATACTTATACTTATTCATCATTACTTACTGTACTTATTTATCATCAAGTTTTCAGTTTCTCACACTGAAGATGACACCATTGGTGTTGAAACATGTTTGTGATTTTTTTAAATAAATAAGTGATATTTTGACAACAACTCAGTGTTTTCATTATGGATAGCTATCACAATATCTCACCATCAACAGTATCTATTGTTTTGATACGATTGTACGAGTGGAACTCTCAACTTTTATTGGGATGTGGTTTAATTATGATTGTGATCTTCCAATTAGTACATTCTTTATTAATGATTGCAGCTTTGAGATGGTGTCTGATGGTAAGTACCACATGGTGGAGCTACTTGCCATAAAGAAGAACTTCACGATGCGAGTGAATAGAGGGCTAGCACGCTCAATCATCAATGAAGGATCTCAGGAGTTTCTGAAACTGACAACGCCGCTTTTCATTGGAGGTGTGCCACCTGAGCCAGGCCAGAATGCCTTCACACAATGGCATCTCAGGAATCTCACCAGCTTCAACGGTAAGAAACTATTTCACGTTTGACACTTACATTCCATTGAAGTCCACACTTTACCTCTTCCACAAATACCTACTTACCTACTATACTCACTTCCAGCGTTTGAGGGGCCAGAAGCAACAACAAATTTCGCGGCCTCTATATGGGCCTTAGTTTTTAAACCAGCAGGTTCCATAATAGATTAAATTTTGTGATGACTGGGCTCAATTAGACATAATAATGATCTATACATTTCACGTCTATCATTGACAACCCTTCATGCCTAACCATAAGAGAAATAATTTTTGAAAATTGAATTGATAGAGATGTGGTAATATAATTATTTATACACAATTTTTGAAACCTTGAAGTAGTAATAAAGCGTCTACCCACTGTTATACCGCATGTAGCCTACATGATGGCCCAATGTCGACCAGCGCCAGTGTGTGGCATGGGTGGTTTGCCAGCGCTTGCCTCCACTGGCCTTTATTGACCTCTACACGTTGGGCTACCAGGCTGGGCCAGCTTACTAGGCCAGCGACTGGGTGAACATGTGGCTGCGGTATTATACAGAGAAGGAAGATCTTTTTTACTTTGTGGGCATTACTGATGTAGTCCATACAAAATTAGTTTTGATTTGGAGGAACATATGCGGCGCAGAGGAATGGAGGGAGATCAGCCAATTACAGTGATGAATAAGTAGAAGCGCAGTTGCCAATTTTTCTATTAGATTCAGTCGACTCAGTGCTTTCAGACAGAAAACTACTATGTGTAGCATGAGCACTTGAGCACTCACCAGAAATTAGAGAACGCTGGCCGGTTTAGAACGGCAACATCGCGCTTGTACCTTTTTCTACTGTGCATGTCCCTCCAAGTCAAAAGTAATTTTGTATAGACTATGGGAGTGTTGACCGTTTCGCCATGTTGTATTGTACTAGAATCCTCAGACTGACTGCATCTTCAGATGGCAGTGAGTAATATTCTGAAAAGCTTAGTTTTGAAAATTGTGTATAGCCTAATATTCTGCTGGAAGGGAAATGAATGGATCAACAGCATTATGATAGTATGTTTTACATTTTGACTTGCAATGACATGTTGGTGACAGGTTGCATGCGAGAGCTGTGGGTGAACCACAAGCAGGTGGACTTCACGAACGCGGCCCGCCAGCAGAAGGTGACCCCGGGCTGCTCGCTGCTGCAGGACGAGGAGCAGATGGTGGAGGAGGAGGGGGGCCGGGTCAATGACCCCGAGGACGAGGACGACGACGAGGAGGCGGAGGACAGCGACCCCTGTGCCAACAACCAGTGCCGTCATGGCAGCAAGTGCATGCCTCGCAAGCCGGGCGAGTATGTCTGCAAATGTCCGCCCGGCTGGACTGGCAAGTACTGCGAACAAGGTTGGTACCCTTATCAATATAATCATGATACACAGACTAATAATAGTGGCCTAAAAATCACAGCTTATAAGATAGTTTCACCTCAGCTAACCTTTTATGCATTTTCAGTTTTTCAAACTTTCCGCCTTTTTTTAATTGAATTGGATGATTGCCTTTATTCAGGGCGGAGTTAGGACTCTAGGTCCTCTCTGCCACACAACCCTGAAAAAAGGTTATTATGAAAGGGTGAGTTATAGAGAAGAATAGGCTACCACCAAATTTCGATAATTATTACATAACGTGCTTCTCACATGAGCTATTGGGAGATTTTGTTGATCATAGGCTTCAATTTTGCAAGACCATTCTAATAAGTTACTAGAAAGTGATTATGAGTCAATAATTTGATTGTATCAAAGTCAAAACTTTCCTTTTTCAAAACTGTTTTAATTATGTCTTTGCGACACCGCAAGCGGCTCCAAGAGAGTAGCGTGCAGACCCCCCCAGACAAGAATGCCATACTGGATGATTGACTGGACGTAAGCGAAGTATACAGTCTTACAGTGCGCCTCACACAAAACATGGCCTAGCTGGGAGAATGCATACAATAACCTTCTAAGTCTCTGCTTCACAAACTGGATATGCGGACCCCAACTCAAACCACTATCAACTATAATACCTAAGTACTTGTACTTATTTACTCTTTCTAGTTTAGAGCAATTACAGACAGTTGATGTTGGATCTCTGCACGAATGAAGTATTAAGTCTCTGGCTCTGGATCTTGCTGGTTACGGGTTGTGATGGGCATGTATTTGGTCTTATCTATATTAACGTTAAGGAGTTATGGTCGAACCAGCTCTTTATTCTGGCCAATCAGAAGTAGCATTTTTGAATACATCGTCCCACTGTTTTCCTGATGATACTACAGCTGTATCATCAGCAAATAGAAAGATTTTACTATTATGTCAAGCAATGGGAGATTGTTAATATAGATTAGGAAGAGAATTGGCCAAGGGTACTTCCCTGCACAACGCCATAATCAACCTTTTCCAAACCACTTCCACTGTCATTGATCTGGACATATTGTGTCCTGTTCTGTAAGAAGCTCTTAAACCATTGTAGAGCAGTCTGCTTGATCCCAACCATTTCAAGTTTGAACAATAGCTTCTCCCTATCAACAGAATCAAAGGCTTTAGCAAGATCAAGATAAGTTATCATTAATTGCTTCTTATTTTTACTTTATCAGCTATATATTTTGATAGGTCGAATAAAGCATCAGAAGAGTTCTTAGATTTTTGGAAACCATACTGTGATGTGGATAGAATATTATTTTGGTCCAAGTACTGCATTAACTGGGTCTTTACACATTTCAAGAATCTTAGAAATAATAGGCAGAAGAGAAATGGGACGGTAGTTGGTGTAATCATTTTTTGAACCTGACTTATAGATGGGTATTACCTTTGAGATTTTGAGCATGTCCGGAAATTTACCTGTCTGAATACTTGAGTTAATTAGGTGAAGAATAGGATCAATTAGGGTATGAATATTGTCCTTGATTACTCTTGCTGGAATACGATCATGGCCTGGGCGCTATTACCTCTCATGCTACCGATCACCTGCATGAGATCTTCTCGCGTGACAAGTCGAAACTCGAACACAGAACCAACAGCATGATCGGAATCGTTTATTTCTGGCTCGCCAAGGGGAGTTAAAGAATCAGCCAAGCGCTTCCCACAGAGGCAAAGACTCATTGAAATTATTGCTAACCTCGGTTGCAGTGATTTGAGCAGGAGCCCGACCATCCCGCGCGAACACATTGACAGGAAATGCATGCACCCTGGCAGGCCTCCCCGAGACCTCATTCACAGTTGACCAGAATTTCTTAGGATTATTTGAGACTTCAATTATTTTATTCTTATAGTAATTATATTTTGTTTGTTTAATAAGAGAGTGTAGCCTATTTCTGTATTGAATAAATTCATTTTTTAGAGTTGCATTAAAAGGTTGTCTATTTAATCTTTTTTCAAGTTATCCCGGTGCTGATTGATTGAACTAAACCCAGCTAATCCAGGGCTTCAATTTACTATTTTTTGCTGTCACTTTAATTAGTTTTGTGTTCACTTCTATTGTTTTCTGGAGTGTATCTGAAGAGACGAGTTGCCACACTCACGTCCCCTTCATCAAGGATAGAGCTCCAATTTTGTGAAGAAATATCATTATTAATACCATGCCAGTCAATCTTGGAAAAATATTCGTTGTTATTTTGTGAAGATATTTTTTTGTAGAATTTTTGCTAGATTCATGCATATAGCATAGTGGTCAGTCACAGAGGTTTGGACTACAGTGGTTGAAACATCAAATGAGTGAGGAAGTTTAACAAAATAATGGTCGATGCAAGTTCCACTAACTGGCCTGGTAATTTTATCTATACAGGCCGTTAATCCTGCATCGTTCAGTACATCAATGTATTGCTCCTCTATAGATCCTGTAGCAACATAAGAATGTCACAGTTAATATCCCCTGCTAGAATTTGAATTTTCCTATTGCTTCCTGATGTGGTTCTGAAATGGGTGTCAAGAGCATTTAAAAATTGATAATATTGGAGTTTGGGCTTCTATAAACTGCAAGAAGTTCACAGGGAGACCCCTCCCAGTCGAATTCAATTGATAGACAGGTGGCCACACCACAGCTGAAGCTCCCTGCAAGACACTGAAAGCTCATTATTTATGTACACTACAACACCATCGCATTGATTTAGACTTTTGTAGGATCTAAGGAGCCTATACCCTCAATATCCAGCAGGTCACTATCGTCATTCAGCCATGCCTCGGTCAAAATAATACAGCCAAAACGATGCTTTAGACTCTCTAAAACTATTAAAAATTCATCTATGTTTTTTTTGTAACTTCTTATGTTCATGTGAATTACTGAGAAATCGTCTTGTCCCTATTTCCGGAAGAAGTTAAAATAGGAAATTTTAAAGAAAAATCATTAATATCCGTCCACTCAGTGCACTCAATTGGTGAAGCATCAATTGGCTCCATCAGATCACTCATTGTTCTATACTGTAAATACAATGAGACAAGCCATGCCGCCTGCCGGCACAAAAGAGTACCGTAATAAATAAATGAATAATAAACAAATTAGTACATTACAACAACTCAGTGTTTTCATTATGGATAGCTATCACAATATCTCACCATCAACAGTATCTATTGTTTTGATACGATTGTACGAGTGGAACTCTCAACTTTTATTGGGATGTGGTTTAATTATGATTGTGATCTTCCAATTAGTACATTCTTTATTAATGATTGCAGCTTTGAGATGGTGTCTGATGGTAAGTACCACATGGTGGAGCTACTTGCCATAAAGAAGAACTTCACGATGCGAGTGAATAGAGGGCTAGCACGCTCAATCATCAATGAAGGATCTCAGGAGTTTCTGAAACTGACAACGCCGCTTTTCATTGGAGGTGTGCCACCCGAGCCAGGCCAGAATGCCTTCACACAATGGCATCTCAGGAATCTCACCAGCTTCAACGGTAAGAAACTATTTCACGTTTGACACTTACATTCCATTGAAGTCCACACTTTACCTCTTCCACAAATACCTACTTACCTACTATACTCACTTCCAGCGTTTGAGGGGCCAGAAGCAACAACAAATTTTGCGGCCTCTATATGGGCCTTAGTTTTTAAACCAGCAGGTTCCATAATAGATTAAATTTTGTGATGACTTAGCTCAATTAGACATAATAATTCTACATTCGGCTCGTAATAAGGCCGGTTTAAATTATGTTTTCAATTGATTTATCTTCACCCAACGTATTTTACTCGTATCAACATAATTGACTTAGTTAATTACCTTTTCAAGCGCTCGTGACAGTAAAATGCATTCATTATTAATTTATTTTTCTAACTCGTATTTAATTTCCATTGTAATGCATGGATTAATTAAATATCTCAATTCCAATTCTAGAATTCTCGAACATATAATATTTATATATTTAGTTTGATCTATACATTTCACGTCTATCATTGACAACCCTTCATGCCTAACCATAAGAGAAATAATTTTTGAAAATTGAATTGATAGAGATGTGGTAATATAATTATTTATACACAATTTTTGAAACCTTGAAGTAGTAATAAAGCGTCTACCCACTGTTATACCGCATCTACATGTTGGCCCAATGTCGACCATCGCTAGTGTGTGGCATGGGTGGTTTGCCAGCGCTGGCCTCCACTGGCCTTCATTGACCTCTACACGTTGGGCTACCAGGCTGGGCCAGCTTACTAGGCCAGTGACTGGGTGAACATGTGGCTGCGGTATTATACAGAGAAGGAAGATCTTTTTTACTTTGTGGGCATTACTGATGTAGTCCATACAAAATTAGTTTTGATTTGGAGGAATATATGCGGCGCAGAGGAATGGAGGGAGATCAGCCAATTACAGTGATGAATAAGTAGAAGTGCAGTTGCCAATTTGTCTATTAGATTCAGTCGACTCAGAGCTTTCAGACAGGAAACTACTATGTGTAGCATGAGCACTTGAGCACTCACCAGAAATTAGAGAACGCTGGCCGGTTTAGAATGGCAACATCGCGCTTGTACCTTTTTCTACTGCGCATGTCCCTCCAAGTCAAAAGTAATTTTGTATAGACTATGGGAGTGTTGACCGTTTCGCTATGTTGTATTGTACTAGAATCCTCAGACTGACTGCATCTTAATCAGATGGCAGTGAGTAATATTCTGAAAAGCTTAGTTTTGAAAATTGTGTATAGCCTAATATTCTGCTGAAAGGGAAATGAATGGATCAACAGCATTATGATAGTATGTTTTACATTTTGACTTGCAATGACATGTTGGTGACAGGTTGCATGCGAGAGCTGTGGGTGAACCACAAGCAGGTGGACTTCACGAACGCGGCCCGCCAGCAGAAGGTGACCCCGGGCTGCTCACTGCTGCAGGATGAGGAGCAGATGGTGGAGGAGGAGGGGGGCCGGGTCAATGACCCCGAGGACGAGGACGACGACGAGGAGGCGGAGGACAGCGACCCCTGTGCCAACAACCAGTGCCGTCATGGCAGCAAGTGCATGCCTCGCAAGCCGGGCGAGTATGTCTGCAAATGTCCGCCCGGCTGGACTGGCAAGTACTGCGAACAAGGTTGGTACCCTTATCAATATAATCATGATACACAGACTAATAATAGTGGCCTAAAAATCACAGCTTATAAGATAGTTTCACCTCAGCTAACCTTTTATGCATTTTCAGTTTTTCAAACTTTCCGCCTTTTTTTAATTGAATTGGATGATTGCCTTTATTCAGGGCGGAGTTAGGACTCTAGGTCCTCTCTGCCACACAACCCTGAAAAAAGGTTATTATGAAAGGGTGAGTTATAGAGAAGAATAGGCTACCACCAAATTTCGATAATTATTACATAACGTGCTTCTCACATGAGCTATTGGGAGATTTTGTTGATCATAGGCTTCAATTTTGCAAGACCATTCTAATAAGCTACTAGAAAGTGATTATGAGTCAATAATTTGATTGTATCAAAGTCAAAACTTTCCAGACTTATTATCAACGTCTTAATCTTTCAATTCTGATTATTAGTTGACTTCTAAAACCATTTGGAGTGTTAAGACAAGTTTAATGTCAACAGACACAACTATTGTAACTTACCTGATGTTTTACCGAAAACCATCTATAGTTACTTGTTATTGAAAGGTACGGTTATTTATAATGAAACTGATATTGTTGCTTGGAGCGGTATCCTATGCAATTGGGCATTGTTCGTTTAATACCGAACAATTTTAGAAACAATATTATAAATAAACAGGAAGTTTAATGAAAAGTTTATATTATAGAAATACTTATGATATAGTGTAGTGACTTTTTGGACTCTTTATATCGGATACTGATACTTTAATAGAACTAACTGACTTGTGCTAATGATAATACCTGGCAGACATCAATATAGCGAGAATGATTACCGTACTTTAAACTGTTTAAATGTGACGTGTCACTGCTATTTATTAGGGATACTGACAGATTGAAGTGAATCTCATTGGTGAAGCAAGAATTACTAAAACTTTACAACATCTTCTTACATTCATATTCAAACACCGGTTTCTAATGAATTCTAATAGGAAACAATTTACTCAAAAAAAAAAAATCAAAATCAAAATCATTTATTTGCCAATTATAAAGATAACAATAATGAATAAATAAATAACTTAAATAATAATAATAATTGTGGTAATATAATATCTGAAAAAAATAGAACTTAGTGAAAATAATATCAAAGAAAAAAGTTTTTTTTTAATAAAGTAGATTCTAACTGTACATGAGGCGAAAAACATTGTTACTTCTGATCCATCTCTCTATATTTTTAATGGCTGATTTATTAAATCTATCTGAGATTAATTGGTCTGGCAAAATATTCATCAATCTATTACTCATGTATATGAACTGCCTGCGGCATACTGTTAAATTTGTTCTAGGAATGCGGTAATGAGATGATGAACGGAAATTATACGACGGAATGTTAGTTTCAAAGAGATTTTTATACTTATGAACGGCTAGAATTAAGTTTTTCACGTAAAGTTGTCTCACTGTTAAAACTGGGAACTCTGCAAAAAGGCTATGGCTGGGATATCGTCTTGGTCTTCCAAGTGCAGCTTTCAAAATATATCTTTGAATTACGGAGATTTTATTAAAATGGATGTCCAATGCTCCACCCCATACCCTAATACCATATTGCAATATGGACTGGGCATATGCTGAATAAGCCATCTTTATTATAGTTGGGTCATTGAGCTCATTCAATCTATGGAATTTGTGAATTATGTGTTTCATTTTCTTACACATGTTATTTATATGTGCATTCCATTTAAGATGAGAGTCTACAAAGACTCCTAGATATTTAGTTTCTTTCACGTTTTTTAATGAGTGACAATCACAATCTCCATCACCAGTCCGCAATCTTTCCCGTTCAAGACAGATTGAAGAGTGTATTCTGATACCAGTATTCAGAATATCTCTGGGGAGAGAGCTCACTGCTGGTGAGAATACCATATATACACTCTTATTGGCATTCAGTGTAAGAATGTGTTGGTCAAGCCATGATTTAACACGCGTGAGACCAGACTCTGCCAAGCGCTTAGCTTCATCCCAGCTTGAACCAGTAAAGACCAATGCCGTGTCATCAGCAAAAGAGATCGAATGACAACCAGCTATATCAAGTCTCAATAGGTCATTAATATAGAGGAGAAATAGAATTGGTGACAGAACCGTTCCCTGTGGAAGGCCGAACTCAGTTAAATTTAGTTTACTGGTTTTTCCATCTATAGTCAGAATTTGTGATCTGTCTTTCAAATAATTCTCAAAAAATTTCAAAACTGTGCCACGAAAACCTATACCCTCCAACTTTCTCAAGAGAAAGATGTGAGGAATAGTATCAAAGGCCTTGGCTAAGTCCAAATAGACAGCCAAGGTCCTTCTGTTCATCTGAAAATTATTTGTCACAATCCTCACCAGCTCTGATATTGCATCCTCAGTGCATTTTCCCTCTTGAAAACCAAATTGATTTTCTGCTATTAAATTATGCCTTTGAAGATATTTCATCATACGTACCTTCATCAATTTTTCAAAAATCTTAGACAGGTTACTTATTAAACTAATAGGGCGATAATTTTCAGGAGCTTGTCTCTCACCTGATTTAAATAGTGGAATTATATTTGCAACCTTAAAGTGTGAAGGAAAATGACCTGTTTCGAAACATTTGTTAAACAAAATTGATAAAGGCTGAGATATGTATTCTGATATATTTTTCAAACAAACATTGCTTATATTATCAATACCAGGAGATGAATTAGTTTTTAATGTATTTATCATGGCAGCAACTTCATCGGAATTTGTAGGGAAAATGAAAAACGAATCTCGAAAATGTTGAGTATGTGGAACTAAAGTTGGTACTGGGTGACTTGAGTTCAAACTATTATTCAGATTTTCTGCATAACTTCTACCTACTTGCGAGAAATAATTATTTAATATTATAGGGTCGATGTCAGGAGCTTTTCTATTTCGTTTTATATCTAAAATTTCCTCTATACAGAGCCACGTCTTTTTGTTGTTCCCTTTACAAGTTGACATTTTAGTTTTAAAGTAGTCTAGTTTAGCTTTCTTAATTAATGTGTTAAGTAGATTTCTATAGTTTTTGTATCTAGCTTTCAGTGTAGCATTAAATGGTTGGATTTTTAGTTTTTTATGTAGTTTGTCCCTCTCTCTTATGGATTTTATTAGCCCTGAAGTTATCCATTTTTTAATGGTCTATTTTTATTTGTCATTTTAATTTGTTCGGTCGCAGAATCTATGTGGTCCATCAGTTTATTAAAGAAAGCATTTATTTTGTCATCCAAATCAAGATTAGCCTCATTAAAAGTAGTTTCATTCTTCCAACTTTCCTGTCTCAACTTGTCCGTAAGGTTCTTATAGTTTATCCGTTTAATAATATTCTCCTTTACATCGATATAGACTGGGTTTGAATTTCCTATGTGTAGTGTAGTACAGAAGTGGTCAGTAATACAGGTCCTTTGAACAGAGCTTATTATGTTTTCATATTTAAAATTAGCATTTTTGTAAAAAATGTGGTCTATGCATGTACCTGTATTGTGTGTTACTCTAGTAGGTATATTAATAAGAGATCTCAGGCCATACATTTGCATTAGACCGCTATATTCATTTGCCAAACTACTGTTACGTAAGATATCAATGTTTATATCTCCTATTAAAACCGCATTCTCATTCTTATCAATATTTCTCAGAATAATATCTAACTCGTTAAAGAAAACTTCAATATTAGCAGAGGGTGATCTGTACACGGCAATCAACGATACGAAGCAGTCGAATGCTTGTAATCTAATCGAGACGATATCAGCCTCCGAGCTCTCACAATTGACACAGTCAAACTTTATGCCATCCATCACAAACAAACACAGACCGTTACTTTTGTTCAGCTGGCCTGGCTTATCAATAACCGAGTAACCGTCTATTCTGTAATCAAAAGATCTGTTTTCAGTCATCCACGTCTCGGTTAATACTATTAAATCGTATTTAATCTTGCAGTTTTGTACAGTGTAAATGAATTCATCGAAATTTTTACTAATACTGCGGATATTCATGTGTAATATATTTAGGAAATTTGTATTGCCCATCTCATGCCCATCCACATGAACCACTGGATCAAAACCGAAGATATCATCACTTTCAATTGCATTAAAACATTCCAATTCAATCACCTCATCAAAATTATACTCATGATTCATTAATATATATGTTTAAAAACAAAAACAAAAACAAAAAAAAACAAATGGAAAAATGTTAGAGACAGAAAAAATTGTAAATATATAGAACAAAACAAAATCAAATAACCAGTTCACTGCGCATCGAGAAATATTAATTCAGAATTTACGGTTTCTCATAATTATTATTATTCACTTATTATATTCGTCCAAATCCTCATCACACATAATTCTTCTTGTTCGCGAATTTTCAGTTTGTTTTACGAAGATCTTGCAATCACGAACCCAGACAAACGCGAGTTTCTTCTTCATTCTCAGGTCCTTAGCTCTACCCAGTAAACGTTTGAAGAATGGAGATAAATGTTCATTGACGTAGACCGTTGCGGTAGGTAGTTTACTGCATATATCGCTGGATTTAATGACTCTCTTCTTTCGCGAAGCTGTGATCCACTCAATCTTCTTAGATCTTGAAGTAAATTTTGCGACAATTGAAGAAGACCCTTTAGCATTGGGAACTCTATGAACGATGGATAAGTCCTCCTTCTTGAAGCTCACATTTATCGTTTTAGCTACCGATTCCATGATGAGCGGCAAATTCTCTTCTTTAGTTTCGGGAATCCCAACTATTTCCAAGTTATCCAGTCTAGTGTACTGTTGGAGACTGTGAATTTCCTTTTCCAGACGGTAAATATGTGATTTATTGTCCGTGTTTTGTAACTCTAGGTCGGCACATTTTTGTTTCAAAACATTATTTTCGTTAGTGAGCGTGTTAATATGCTTACATTCATATTCAAACACCGGTTTCTAATGAATTCTAATAGGAAAAAATTTACTGTAATTATAGTAGCTAATACCATTGGA
The DNA here is from genome assembly GCF_014356525.2 of Nilaparvata lugens. NCBI lineage: Eukaryota > Metazoa > Arthropoda > Insecta > Hemiptera > Delphacidae > Nilaparvata > Nilaparvata lugens. The sequence goes on from NC_052507.1 coordinate 34,775,926, forward strand.
TCTTGAAGGATTTACAGTCTGCCAATGTGTGAACTCATTAGTTCTTCATGAGAGCATTCTGAACACTTTCTGCTCTGCAGAAATAGAGCACAGGTATCATTGGATCTTATGAAAATCTTAACACATTTGCAGACCACAAATTTTCGGAACTTCTCTAACAACCAATGCTATTAGCTATTATAGCTAATTCAGAGTGAATGTTTTCCTTATTCAGTACCTACCTTATGGTTTTTGTAGAATTTGTGACAAGAATTTGCAATGGTACTATAGGTCAATTATTTTGTGAGAGCGCATATTGCCCTAGTTTCACCCTCCTGCAAGAAATTAATAGAATAATAATGTTATTCAATTCCTTTTAACATAGCCTACCTGTTTGGAAGAATACAATTGATTGTTATTGCTGATAGAATAACAAAAACAGTAATAATAGACAGTAGCCGACAGTAATTCAAGCTATTTACTGAAAAAAACAAGCCGTTTTCAAAAATCGGCTTGTAATTTGGAATATAAACGACCTATACCTTGGGATATCTACTGATCCCATCTTTTCTCTATGATTTTACTTTTATATAGTGAAGAATATGATTAGAAGAGTAGCCTATGCTTATGTACATAATAGATGAATACCTAATGAATAACTAATCAAATATTGCTAATGCATGCTTTTAACGTGATTAACCATTGATTTGAGTAAAAGAGTTGCGCAGACATGCTTACGCCTGTTGCAGCAGCGCCCAGCTGCCGCAAGGAGCAGACGCGCGAGTACTACTCGGAGAACGGGTGCCGCAGCCGCAAGCCGGTCAAGATGGCCAAGTGCGAGGGCTCGTGTGGCGCCACCTGTTGCCGGCCACGCAAGTCCAAGCGCCGCAAGGTGCGGCTCATCTGTAACGACGGCACGCGCTACACCAAGGACGTCGAAATTGTGCGCAAGTGCGCCTGCACCAAGAAATGCTACTGACTATCTGGCCCCTCCCACATAGCTCTGCCACGCCTACAGCCACGCCCCACGCACATCGTCAACGCCCACTCACTGCACCAACCACCGCCAATCACTGCCGCCAGCCGGCTCTTCTCCTTCTTTGTATATATCTCTGTGCTCAGTACTCTATTTATTATCGTCATGTGGTCACTGTGTGTCTGTCTCTTTCTTCTCTTTCCTTAGGAGTTAGCCTTGGCCTTTAGCGATGTTGTGCAGCCTGCTAGTGTGTGTCAATGCACCCAAATGTCAATCTCAGTACAGAATTATTGTGAAAACAAGGTGAGATTCCAAATGTTGGCATGTGAATCGCATAATGTAGTAAAAGAATCAAGAAACAAAAATATAAGAAAAAACAAAAAAAAAACAGTTTCTACTTGACAGAGCCTTTTTTCTACAATTATTAGACTACTTTGCATAAGAACAGTGTAAATTGTTGTTTTTATATGTTTTTTTTTTGCTGAAGGTGATCCCCACATGAGCTCTTGGCTTGTACGTGGGTTATGAGGCAAATAATAATGAGAGATGAATGAACCTAAAGTTTTAGGTGGGTTCCGAACCACCGGAAAGTGATTTTATAACTCATGAATTATATTCAAAGAAGTTGACTCAAGCAGCCACCATTCCAACGGGAGTTTATTTCAATGCCTCTACTATTTGTATCTTATAGTTTTTTTTCGGATGATGCCCACATGAACTCCTAGCTTGTGCGTGGGAAGTAGAAAGTGCGTGAGTGATTTGATGAGATGACCAAACGTCCTTGCCTACCGGCAGGATTCGTACCCACGACAAGTAGCGCTAGCAGACTGAAAGGTGCAACACACCAGTGGTCTCGGGCCAATCTGGCAATTTGAGATGTCGGACGCTCAGGAATACGTTCGTATGATGTAGCATAGTTCCAATTTGACTACAAGAGCTCATGGGCAGAAAATTCAGAATTCAACTAATTGAGAGCTAAGAAAATCGTAAGTAAGTAGGTCTATTCAACAGTAGAATTTGGAGATCACCGCAAACACCGATTGATAGAGATAAAAATATGACTGAAGATCTATTGAGAAGCATAGTTTGAGTGAAAGACAAAATTATCTCGGGAAAGAAGGTTCCTACTGTAGTAAGAGGAAAACAACCTGAAATTTAATATAAAAAATACAAAAAAAATGTTTCCTGTTTCTATAGATGGACCTTACTTCAATACCAACAATTCGAAACAAGAAGGATGAGTTGATTTTTAATCTACCAACATCCTCTACAGTACATTTGGAGATAATTAAATAAAAACAGAATCTTTCAAAGTTTGAAGTTGATTCCACAAACTAGCTACCTCAAACGAATTATAAGATGTCGGTCGTTAGAGAAAAATTTATTCTCGTCAATCTCTATTTGAATCTTGAAACCTCGTCCAAAAATAATAATTGGGATTATGATTAGCCTACAACTAATAAGTCAGCAAACAGTTGTATCAATATTCTATTTCAGAATTCACTCTTTTGAATTCACCTTCACCTTCACGCTAACTCTGTTCATTTGTACCTATGTCAATTTTCCTAAATGTTCGACTTTAGTCAAATAACTGTAATTTAAAGTGAAGATGCAGCTTCAATGTATACAAATAGGTCTATATATTATAAAATGATTACCTATCATATTCCAATTGAAATTTAAAAATCTATCTTTTTCATCCACTCAGTAAATTGAGGCCCCTTTTGTATATTTTATTCAATCTCTTCACTCAAATGAAGCAGCAGTTGTTCAAGCAATTAAGATCGTTTCTTTTCCCTATTTATAAAGGATATAACTATTTAATTCTGCGAAAACAAATAATCCAGTCCACCTAATCCATAGCACGAAAACTCATGTCAAATTTGTATGAATGGAACGAAAATGATCGATCAAATTTATTTTATCCATTCTCAAAAACAAGAAAATATTCAGAGATTGTTCATACCCTTCCACCATAAACCATAACCATGTTTAATTATTATAATTTTGGAGAATAATATATTTGTGAAAATGGATGGTTTTTTACAATATGAAATTATTAGATACCGTATGAAAATCTCACAGAATTTTAGTTACATGACGGATGTTCCCAGTTGATGCTTATTCTGTTCAAACAGTTTCTAACATTGAACTTTACGTATGGTATTAATTTTTATTAAAACTCAATTCAATAGCCTTCAAAATGAATATCCAAATATTCTATCTGACAGAAAAATAATGACATGATATTGAATTACCGATATGTGCTCACAATACTCAATAGCAGACTGCAACACATCGTTCTGGCTTAAATTTAGACCACAATAATTTATAATTTTTTTTGCAATTAATTTGCCCACTAGTCTTTGCTTATCTATTTCATTGTCATTTAATTATTCTAACGAAATATTTTATTTGAAAATAAATTTTTATACATTTTCTATTTTTGTATTTAACAATTTATTATGGTGTATTTTAATACTATTATCAGCAGTGTTCTTTTGTTGACAACGAGCAGTCATAGAGTTTTGAGTGAAAGACGTTTTAGTGAAATGGAATACCGGATGCCCAAACGCAGGCCCAGTGATGGTTTTGGTTTTTGCAATCAGTATGAACATGTGGTGCGTGAGTGAGTAGCCTATGCCAGCCCAGCAAGCGTGACCAGCGCAGCGCAGAGAATCGTGTGTACCTACATTCTATGGAGGGGCCTCTTGATTTGTGTATAAGTAAGGCAACAATTTTGTCTTCAACTTCATTTTGTTAATAAGCCATTGAAAAGTTGATTTGATTTGCCAGTTTCTTTTTTATTTTGTAAATAACATACCTTTTTGAAATAAACTGGATACATGTTTCACTCTCATATCTATATATGTTTTATATTATTTCTATATTATGTGAAATGATATTACATTAATACTCTTAAGTTCTCTACACCTTTAAACTAAAGGCGAATTGTACAGTTAGATTTTATATAGTTATTAATCCCTCCACCATTGGGAAAAATGCATTTACATTTTGTTAACAATTCTATTATTACAATGTTCTATTAGTAAAAGTGATGCAATTCTCAACATGCTGAACCATTTTGGATCATTGAAAAAAATTATAAAAAGGCATGATTACCCATACTTTCCTCTATGAAAATATATTTCAATATATATTCTCTGTAGAGCTATGCATTGGTGTGAACACCTATATAATTATTGTTGTGATAGTATTCAAGAGATAATTTTCAACAAATAATTAACTTATGTCAGGGGAGTATTCTGTGTGAACTGTAGTATTGTTCCTGATCTTATGAAATATAGAATATTATGACGTATTCGAAAGAATATGCACAATATTGCTCTGAATAATCAATAGTCTATATAGTACGAAAATGTATAATCTGTGAACAGTAAGTTATTTACAACTTTGTTGTACGAGTAACAAATCCACTTCAACTCCACATACAACTTAACTTTTAATCTATCTATTTTAAATAATATTCAACATTGTATAATCAAGTTTCGAATTTGTCAAAATCCGATTACTCTTGTGATTTACCCGTTTTATCAGTAAATTTGTCAATAAATTCATGAACTTGCGAAGCATTGATCATTGAAAATATGTATTGTATGTACAACATAGAGCTTACTAGGAGTGTCTTATTAGTGTCATACTCATTAAATTTCATTATTCCAATAGCTCTGAACAAACTACCTCATGGAAAGAGATCATTTATTTGATTGATTCCGAAATGAAATAACTTAATCCAAGAAAATCAATATCTTACTTGTAAAATTCTTAACATTTTCAACATCAAAGTTTCAAGTAGTAATTTACTAGACCTACTTTATATTCAAAGGAATTAACAAAACTTGTTATCTACTCTCATTTTATTTGTATTCTCAGTCAGTATTACTCAATAAAGGATTGATAAAGTTCATAAACCACACAATCATCACATCGACTAATCAATTCTTGTTCTTTTTTTAATAAGAATTTATATATTTTTAAGGTTTCTACTATCTTTACTTTTAAGTTGTATTGCATACAGTAATTTTCCAACAGCTAACTACAATTCTACTGTTAATGATGATTAAACAGGCCTCTATTCGGAGTTTAATTCTTAATTCATTTCATTATTCCGTGAATTTTAATCTTTTAATTTATTTATTTCTTCACCATACAAAAAAAATCAATGTTTGTAAAGCAATGTAAATAGACCACGTTTAATATTATCATAGTTGGCCTCTACATGCATTAAAATGTAGCTGTAAAACTTCATAGTAGGCCTATATGAATGTCGTGCAGAATAATCATAATAAAGTTTTATTTGTAATTTTCCTATTCGCATGAAAAGGTAGGTTTTCAATGTAAGTTCGTTAAATGGTAAAGAAAGATTAGAATGTATCCACTATGAAAACTTGCAATTTAATCAGTTGTTTATATTTGTAATATGTATTCAAAAGTGTTTTATCGCCTAGAGTCTCTAGTATTTAGAAAATGTAGCATAAACTTTGATTATTTATTTTTGAAAAGTGTTTTAATAATGTGTTATGTTTTCAATGTAAATATTTTGGTACATCTAAAGATATTGTCTAGTAGTACGTACTACAGTACTGTATTCAAATGAAATCTTTGTAACATCAATAACATCACTATTGAATCAAGTATTTTATTAATATATTTCTTACAACTGAGTCTTCTTCATAATCATTATCATCATATTGAATATATGCCACATGACATACAAATTGATTATTTTAATCTTTGATATTGATATTATATTGGATATGAGCAGGACCTCCTACATACAGTAGTACCTTTATAGGAAATCCTGGTGTGAGAATCTCATTCTGTGCAATACACATTTTTTACCATCTTTGATTACTCCAACTGAGCTATGTAATAATTAAAAGCTATCCAATATCGTTATTATTGAGAATAATCATCATATTGAATCCCCGATGAATAATCTGCCATGTTCTTATAATATCACGCCAAGTCGAATATTTCATAATTACGTGAAGTTTATCATGAATTGAAAGGAAATGTTTTCAATAACTGAAAGTCAACTAGATCCCAGTCTTCATCCCATTATTTGTTGAATCGATGTTCCCTACCCAAGCTCCTAAATACCGGTACTGCATGCTTTGAAATTTGAGAATTTACGATTCAATTTTTAAAATATTAATTATCTTTGACTGAGTGCCCAATCAATCCCCTCATCAGTGCTATGAAAGAATTATAAATTGAGACTCTCATTATTCGGCTATAGTACTGTACTGGTTCATGTGGCATAATCATGTTGTTATCTATATAGAGACAGAAACTCAATTAACCTGTGGATTTTTTATTTTGTCTGTTACAAAATATTATATTCAGAAAGAATTTAAAAGTTTGTAAAGTATACACCAGATGAACATAAATAAAATAAAGGAATTTTGTATTGGCTGTCGTATATAATTATTGTTTTTTCCCATTCCAGTAATCTAGTTCAGTAGTCGTGAGAATCCATGATTCCAAAATTCAAATGAGTTCTATTGCATAATAACATTAATCATATTTCAATAATACTAAATGATGATAGCCTTTTAGGAAATAATACTAAAAGAACCATCTGAATGAGTAGTAAATAGACGACTGCAGGGAAAATTTGTGATTGGAAGGGTCTTCACCCTCGGTGAAGCAGGAGAAGCCCCCTACCAAGCGTGAAGCGCGGAGGCTTTTATACCCAGATGGCAAAGCCCCTGCCTATTGTGAAGCGCAAGTCAAACAAAATTGAATTATTGGATTAAATAATGATAATCTAATTTGGAAAATTCACTGTGCATAAGAATTAAGATGAGAATTATATAACTGTGAATGAAATAAGCAAATTGAAGATCAATTGAATATTAACTAATGACAATATACATTTAGCAAAATGTGAAATGTAAATACAGTACCGTACTTCTATTGGATAACATTACAAATACAACAAAGGAGTTCCAAAGGTGTAAAGCACATGTAGGCTGCATACTAGTGACGATTATTATGAATAAGTACTATTATGGTAAGAAGAGTAATGTGAATGTGCCACAGAGTTTTTGTAATGATAAACGACCTGCCAGCCCACATAGGGTCCAATACATAACTTACAGCAGTACTTTAAACAGATTATTCCACATTCCTTCACACCATGCGCTGATCTGAGAGGCCTTATGCGGGAGATTGAAGTTATACAATGAATCGAGCATTTCTCTAGTTTAGGACAAATGACTTTGCATCAAATACAGAGGATACTAAACAAATCAATTTCAATTAAAAATATTGAGCCGCTACAATAATCCAGTTAGTGTGGAATTTCCAGATTTTCATATGGATTCAAAATTTACTTGAGAGCCTTGTGTAGAATATTTAAGCTCTGTAGCCAAGTAATCTATTTGCTGAGAAGTCTAGCCAATGTAGTGCCCAAAATATTTTCAAAGGACAGCATACTTTTCATCCTTTCATAGCATCATGTATTATGGTGTTTACAGATGGAATTAAATAGAGAATGCATTTATTCAAATGCTAATTAATATATAATTATTATATAACGAAAATCCTAGATAAATGCTGTAAATCACCCCGAAGACTTCTGCTACTGCAGACATTGACAACCGGGTTAACAGCTAGATGGAAATTCGATGAGAACTACTACGGGCTAGCAACTAATTTTTGGATAGTAGTTCTCATCGAATTTCCATCTAGCTGTTAACCCTATTGTCAATGTCTGCAGTAGCAGAAGTCTTCGGGGTGATTTACAGCATTTATCTAGGATTTTCGTTAAATAATAATTATATTATGGTATTCTTTTATGGGACAATTCAGCTTTCATAAACGAAATTTTCATTGTGCGAAAAACCCTGCAAATAATTAGTTACCAATTCACTATATTTAGAACGCTGTAGACTATTATTAATAAAAAAATATAACTTTAACTATAATTCATCTTTGCATAATCTATTCTGTTTTCTATACATTAGAAAATCTACACTCCGTAAATAGGCCTACAGTACCAGAGATTGTCAAGAATCAGTTTTGAAACTGTTGGGCAAAACGAGATGCTCAATAACCTACTGCTAACCTCATATGGAGTACACCCCTAAAGCTCTTTAAAACAAAAGTTCATGTTTGGTTGGTGGTATAGAGCCCATTTTAATACTGAGTGAGTTTTATGAGAGTATCAACATTCCTAAATGCATTTTTGTAATTAATCAGGCCTTAATGTCATTTATGTAATACTTGATTTATTCCAATTTGTAATTTATTGAAGTGTATAAGTACTGAACAAAAAAGCTGCTCAAATCGATTTTTTATCCAGAAATTCAGATAAATGCTACAAAATAGAATAAATAATCTCAATAATAGTAAATATTTTAATAACACAATAGACAATGACTTTTATGTTAGTTTATAACAATGAACTTTAACAATTTCACTTTTCCAATGTCAGTGAAAATGATAGAACGACAGTGTTGCCGATTCTCTCCCTTGCACTGCCTCCTATAGAAGGTAGCTGTGAATAGATAGATATCAGTGAATCTGATGTACTATTGATTGTTTATTCGTGTTTGAAATAATCAATTATTAATTATATTCTATTTGTCGAGAAAATGTATTCTTCAATGATTTAATAATAAAATGTTCATGATTGAGATCAGATATTTTGTAGATTAATTAGGCCTATATTATTTTCAAGTTGTTAAGAAATAATCTGGCAACGTTACTAAGTTTGAGAAGGATAGTTTCATCTGATTGATAAACAAGGATAGCAACACCAATGTTAATCGAATACTGCCATTGAAACTTAAACCTTACCAAAGCTCTGTATGTGGATAGTCTTTCGGGTACATTCAATTATAGTCATTTTGCTGCCAAGTGAAACGGATTGCCGGAATTCCATCAGCCCTGAAAAGTGGAGTAGTGACAAACTAACTGGGTCTATTCCTATTTTACATCTATAATTTCTTGGCAGCACTGAACCTGTATCCTATTATATTAAGTGAACAATTTCTGTATTTATATATATGGTTATTTTTATATCTGGTTATTTATGTTCAACGGATCTCGAAAACGGCTCTAACGATTTTCATGAAATTTGGAACATAGTAGGTTTATGATATAAAAATTCGATTGCACTAGGTCTCATCCTTGAGAAAACTCACTGAACGACATTAAAAGGATAATATTCATCCTTGACTGAAACAACTGAGACTTTCGTCATCTGTGGATGGTAAAAAGTGAGCAAGTTATTCTGTGGAAAATCAAAATATCACATCCCCGAAATTCGTAAGCTGACGTATAGCCAGCTGTAAAGTATAAAGACGATCATTTTAGAGAATTGTGTTCTGTTTATCAATAAATAAAAATAATGAGCAAAGTTCGGTGCCCCGATATTTCCTCTTAGTTTGTAGTAACATTGGAAAGGCTGAAAAGTAAATAGGCCTATTAAAAGTGTTCATTATGGAAGTTATTGGGAGTTTTAGTAATATTCTCATATTGGGGAATTCCACCATATTCAGGGAATCAAATTGATCTCCTTCCAGTATCTCAAATCAAATCAAATCAAGTTTTATCCAATGATATCACTTACATGACAAATTCCATTATACAAATTATATTACAGATCATTGAATACAATACTGTTTGCCTAAGAAAAATCTTATCTGCAAACAGGAGTGAAATACATTCAGAACTCAACTAAAAATTCTTATCTATAAACTCAAATGAAAATACCTATCTTAATCGAATTTAATTATCTTAATAATCATCACACACACCATGGAGAAATCATAATTAATTTTAAAAAAATTTGAAAGAATATAAACAAGTGACTGTCAAGTGTATTCATCTAAGAATGACAAAAAGCTCATTAATCTCAATCGGAGAATGATCCATCAACCATAGGTGTAATTTAGATTTGAAAGATTTAAGATTATTTGAATTTTTAATCTCGACGAGCAGACTATTGAAAACTTTAGGACCCAAGAAAATGAAGCTCTTTTGAAAGAGAGTGCAGTATGATCTGGGTGGAATTATTAACCCTCTAGTATTACCTCTTGTATTATAAGCACCTCGATTGCCACTTAGCCTAAAGAACATGGAAAGAATTTTGAATACATATAAATGACGCAGAGGCAATATAGACGTTTCTCTGAAAAGGGGGTAAGAGTGAGCACGTCTAGTTTCACCACAGATAACTCGAATAAAACTGCCTTCTGCAGTATAATAATTGGCATAAAATTTGATAAATATGTCGAGGACCAACAAGAAATACCATAACTCAACCTGGACTGCACAAATGCAAAATACATGTTCAGAATAATTTTATTTGGGAAAACATTACTGATGTAATAAAACTTTCTTAGGAGAATGAAGCAAGATCTTTTCAGTTTCCTGATATGGAAATTTCAATTATAATTAAGAGATTGGGAGAAGAAGAATATACATGCTAAAAGACGAACTTTAAACCCTTAAAAACAACCCTTAGAGTTGGAATATTGCCAAAAGATTTCTTAGTGCGCCTCTAAAAGGCCAACTGAACATACCTACCAAATTTGAACGTTTTTGGTCCGGTAGATTTTTAGTTATGCGAGTGAGTGAGTGAGTGAGTGCCATTTCGCTTTTATATATATAGATAAAAATAACGAGCAAAGTTCGGTGCCCCGATATTTCCTCTTAGTTTGTAGTAACATTGGAAAGGCTGAAAAGTAAATAGGCCTATTAAAAGTGTTCATTATGGAAGTTATTGGGAGTTTTAGTAATATTCGCATATTGGGGAATTCCACCATATTCAGGGAATCAAATTAATCTCCTTCTAGTATCTCAAATCAAATCAAATCAAGTTTTATCCAATGATATCACTTACATGACAAATTCCATTATACAAATTATATTACAGATCATTGAATACAATACTGTTTGCCTAAGAAAAATCTTATCTGCAAACAGGAGTGAAATACATTCAGAACTCAACTAAAAATTCTTATCTATAAACTCAAATGAAAATACTATCTTAATCAAATTTAATTATCTTAATAATCATCACACACACACACACACCATGGAGAAATCATAATTAATTAAAAAAAATATGGAAGAATTGAAACAAGTGACTGTCAAGTGTATTCATCTAAGAATGACAAAAAGCTCATTAATCTCAATCGGAGAATGATCCATCAACCATAGGTGTAATTTAGATTTGAAAGATTTAAGATTATTTGAATTTTTAATCTCGACGGGCAGACTATTGAAAAATTTAGGACCCAAGAAAATGAAGCTCTTTTGAAAGAGAGTGCAGTATGATCTGGGTGGAATTATTAACCCTCTAGTATTACCTCTTGTATTATAAGCAACATATAAAAAAAATAGAAATAAAAACGTTTTCAACATTATCTCTATTTTAATCACAAAGACTGTCAGTTATATACTTTGACGTTTAAGAAGAATTGCAATCTCTTTCCCTTTTCTAGAATTTAAAAAAAAATAAATAAGAATCAATCAATTTAAAGTTTCCTTTTCTATTTTGCTGCACGTAAGCATGATGGTTTTGTTTTTCTCTTTCGCATGTCTACAGACTAATTTTTGCTAAAATACTATTACTACAGCTAATAAATAAATTGTTGTTAATTTGATAACACTTTTTCGTAATTATAATATAATTCCGTAGTCCAGTATTATTATAATTTTTTTTTTTTTTTTTTTTTTTTGCTTCTACTAATATATATCTTCCTATTGTTACTGTTTCCCTATCTTACTGGCTATTTTGTTTTGTAAGTCATCATCGCAGTTAACTATGACACTCAAAATAATAAGAACTTCAAGAGATCAACCAGGAATCATGTATGAAGGGTTTCGTTTTAGTTAAGCTTTGCTCATCCACTATCAAAACAGACTCGCTCAAGTCGACTGTTGTCGGAAAACCGAGTGTTCATAATCATAAAACATAGTCGGCGGGACAAAAAACATCAGAGCAAAATGAAGCAGAGGAGGCTGATTGTGATGCAGCGGGTGATTCATCATTTGGTGGGTCACCGCAAAAAACACCTGATGATGAGACGCCATCCCTAACAAGCTTGCTCTCTCCCTATGTTACACTCACGCCCGATCCACCTAAATATAAATCCATATCCGAAGAAAATAATTATCTTAGACAGAGAGTAGCTAAATTGGAGTTCATGAAAAATGCACTAAAAGATAGAGCAGTTGTCTTGGAACAAAAATTGATTGATTTGGAAACTGAATCACCTGCACATACATTGGAAGCGGTTTCATCCCTAAGGGAGATGAGACATGAACAGTCTGTCGATGTAATTGAGCATGCAAGGGATCTCGATTCGAGATTGAAAGCTTGTGAAATGGATAAAGAGAGCGAGATTGAACACTATAAATCGTTGATGGATGAGTTGAAAAGGCAAATGAGGGAGGAAAGGAAGAGAGAAAATCAAACTTTTGAGCAGAGATTAAGCGAGATGAGGACTACAATTGAGGTTTTAGAAGCCGATAACAGTTGTCTTCGAGCTAAAAATAAGACAATCCAGTTAAATTACGAAGAATTGAACAATTTTTACTCGCCAGGTCAAACAATTGCAAACGAATCTCTGACCGGCGGAATTGTGCATACGGAAAACTCATTCAGTACCTATTTTAAATCAGTTGGAAGAACCTAGTGAACCAGTCATAAATAAGATAGCGAAAAAGATTAAGGAAAAAAATCATGTTGCAAGAAAAATTGCAAACAAAAAGAGAGTAAATTATAAGAAAAGAGTTCTAGTAATGTCAGACAGTCATGGAAGATATTTAGGATGGAATTTGAATGATGAAGTGAAATGTGAAGGCTATGAGGCAACTGTACTTTCTAGACCTGGATGCTCCTTTAATACGGTAATTCATGATATTGACGATTTTACTGAGGATTTCACAAAGGACGACACTGTGATTATTTTAGCAGGGACAAACGATGTAGTTGACAGAGTGGATCAGCCCACTAACCTGAATTTTGACTCAATAAAGAAAATAGCTGAGAAAACAAATGTGGCTATATCAACGATTCCGTTAAGGTATGACAGACCTCTAATGAATGTAAATGTGAGTAGATTAAACACATGGATGTCTGAGGAGTTTAAGTTAATGAGTGATAATAAAATTGGCATGATTGATCTGAATGAGCTAGACATCACAGATTACACTCACATTTCAACAAGCACAAGGGCAAACCCAAACTCATTCAACTCATAAAAAAATATTTAATAGGCAACCAGAAAAGCACTGAGACATTTATAGTAAAGGAATCCGAATTTTCAACAAAGAGCTGTTCCAGTATTCCAATTTTAAATGATATTTCTGGAAATTATTCTTTAGATACTCTGGACCTTTAACTGAATCAAATATTACAGGAGTATGCACTATCATACATCAGAACATTCAGTATATGAGTAATAAAGTGGACAGAATAAATGTCTTCCCAAGAGCTGAAAAGCCAGATGTAGTAGTTTTTACTGAACATGGTCTCAAAGAATCTGAAATAACGCAATTAAGTTTTGAAGGCTATAGCATAAGTGCAAGTTATTGTAGATCTTTACTCAGGAGTGGCGGCGTTTGTATCTTGGTAAAGAAAAACATTAAAGTTCAGAAACTCTCATTCTTGAATCAATTCTCCACTGAAATGAATTTAGAAATCACTGCTGTAGAAATAGGAAAAGGAAAAGGGAAAATTGCTGTTGCTGGAGTATATAGATCGCCCAGTGGAATGATTTCCATGACAAAATGGACACAATTTTGCAAAACCTAACACCAAAGTTTAATAAGATAGTAATTGCAGGTGATTTTAATGTTGATCTCCATGTGAAAAACCCTTTAAGTGATGCTTTCAAAGACCTTTTTGCTGAAAACGACCTGATAATAAAAGTTAGTGAATTTACCAGAATCACAAGAGACTCTCAGACTATAATAGATAATATTATAACAAATATAGAGGATAGTTTTGTTGCAGTACAAAATTCTGAATTATCTGACCACACTTTTCAATCTATTAAAATGCGGGGCGATCATTTTGTATCTCCGGATAAGAGAGTTATCTCGAAAAATTTGAGAGATGTAAGTGATTGTAACTTGGTTTGTCTAAATATCCATTTATCAAAACAAAAGTGGCAGGAAGTTTATAATGGAAATGATCTCAACAAAAAGTATTCAAATTTTGTACAAACTCTGAATTACCTTTATAATGTCTGTTGTCCAATTAAAAAAGTTATAATAAGTGGAGGAAATATCAAGAATAAATGGATTAATGATGAGCTCTTGCAGTTGCGAGATAATGTACGAGCTGCCTCTAGACGCTTCACACAAAGTAGAGACCATGCACACCAACAAGAGTATATTAGATTGAAGAAGTTTTATGCGAATGAAATTGGAAAGGCTAAGCGTAAATTTACAGCAGATTCTTTACGGGAGTCCAACAATTTGAATCTTTCTGTCAGGAGGGTGATAAATGAAGAGAGGGGTGTGTTGAAACGGAGGAATGAGAACTGTTATATAGACGAAGTTGTAACAGAAGAGGGAACGGTTTTGAGAGGAGGCTTTGAAGTTTCCAATTTTTTTAATACCGTACATTTTTTCAGGAGGCTGGCATAAAGAATAATGTTTCTGTACAATTGAATGACAACATTTTCTCTGACTCTACGATGACAGAACAAGTATTGTGAATAAATTCATAGCTGCTCCTTTTACAAGAGAGAAGATGGATAAGATATTAATAGTCTGAAAGGTAAAAAGTCAACTGGTCTGGATGGGATATCTACTATGGTGTTGAAGTCTTGTAAAGAATATTTATTAGATCCACTCACCCATTTGATAAATGAATCTTTGAATATGTTACCTGATAATAAAAAGAGTCAAAAGTAGTACCCATTCACAAAGGCGGTGAGGGAAACGTTGCAAATAATTTCAGACCTATTACTCTTGGGAATTCTATTGGTAAGGTTTTTGAGAAGTGTAGAGAGATGTTTTGCTTTGTTGAACATCTTGCTGAAAATCAAATTCTGGCCAAGGAGCAGCATGGGTTTCAGAAAGAAAGATCAACAAAGACGGCAATTGTATCCATTTTTGAGGATATAATTGATATGATGGATAAGGGTGAGAAAGCTGTTGGATTTTTTCTGGATCTAAGCAAAGCTTTCGATTGCGTTGACCATTCAATTTTGTTAAGGAAGCTGGAGTTGGTGGGTGTGAGAGATGTTGAACTGGAATGGTTCAGGTCCTATCTCCTGGATAGGTCTCAGTGTGTGGAAATAACAAGGGAAGAGAAAGGGAAGATAATTCATTACTTATTGGATAGAGTATCAGTGAAGGCTGGTGTACCACAGGGCTCTATACTTGGCCCTTTGTTGTTTTTGCTATATGTAAATGATGTGCCAAAAGTTATATCCCAGGGTAAAGTTTTAATGTATGCCGATGACACATCACACATTTACAGCTCTCAGGATGCAAGTGTGTTAGAAATAGAATCTTTCTTGAACATTAATGCCATAGCCCAGTACCTCTCTCAACTCAAATTAGGAATTAATGAATCAAAATCCCATTTTTTACTATTTAAACATAGAAATAATTCCAGGATAGATCAACTTATTAATGTACAGGTAAATGAAAAAAATGTTAACCAGCCTCATTTCGTGAAATTCCTAGGGGTTGCTCTGGATCAGCATCTCTCTTGGGATTTCTATACTGATCAGCTCTGTGGGAGGATTGCATCTGGAGTCTTTGCACTCCGACAAATAAGAAGATTGAATGATACAAAACTCACAATGGCAGTCTACCACTCACTCATAATGTCACACATCCGCTATGCCATTATTGTGTGGGGTGGGTTGTGCAAGAATTTGGAGAGGGTGTTCAAGCTCCAAAAAAAAGCTGTTAAAGCGATCAAAGGTATTATGCCTTTAGAGTCCTGTAGGAACCACTTAAAAGAATTAAGCATACTAACCGTGCCCTCTATTTATATCTATGAGGTGATTATGCATGTTAGAAGACAGACAATGACTAGAAATGTTGATTCGCATGGATACAATACTAGAAATAGAGGAGACTATGCTTCACTGTATCACAGAACAGCTCTTTTTGAGAAAAAACCTACATATATGAGCCTTAAATATATTAGAAAGCTTCCTACTCACTTGAAAAATTGTGAAGATGTCAATGTTTTTGAGAAGGAATTAAAAAGTTTTTTGATGCTTGGAGTATTCTATACCACAGAAGAGTTTGTGTGTAGAGAGGGTTCCTTTGTGTGATTTTTTCTTCTTTTTTTGTAATACTGTATGTATTATAAATTTTTGACAATTCCTATAATCTGATTAGAGTCTCTGGGAAGCTTTAAAAACAAACAAACATCCGCACCTTGATTGCCACTTAGCCTAAAAAACATGGAAAGAATTTTGAATACATATAAATGACACAGAGGAAATATAGATGTTTCTCTGAAAAGGGGGTAAGAGTGAGAACGTCCATTTTCACCACAGATAACTCGAATAAAAGCCTTCTGCAATATAATAATTGACATAAAATGTGATAAATATGTCGAGGACCAACAAGAAATACCATAACTCAACCTGGACTGCACAAATGCAAAATACATGCTCCGAATAATTTTATTTGGGAAACATTTCTGATGTAATAAAACTTTCTTAGGAGAAGGAAGCAAGATCTTTTCAGTTTCCTGATATGCAAATTCCAAGTTAGAAGCTCATCTACAGTCAAGCCCAAATACTTTATAGATATGGTTTTGGACACTATACTACAGTTACATTCCTCACTCTCTTGGAATAAACAATTCAAACTATGATACCTAAGAAGGTCAGGAAGATGAAATGAAGAAGACAGTGAGTAACAGATAAACTTGATTTTTTAAGTTCTAATATTATCTAACTGTATTGAAAACAAAACTAAGATATTTATAGATATAATATGCGCATATCAGAGAAAGTGGTCAATTTGAATTTGAGTTATCTATTCTATAGGTTAGTTCTAATATTATTAATGATCATCATCCTGGCTCCACTCAACTGAAAAATTCTATTGACTGAGCCGTTGACTGCTTGACCAGTTACTCAAAATTGATAGTTGAATATGATGACTAAAATGGAATATCATTTATTACTCATACAAATTGATGTATATAGTGAGGTCCATGTTATAATGACAGTATTTGTTCAACTTTGAAATTGCTATCCTTGTCTATCATTCGACAAAGCCGGTGGTACTATCCTTTTCTAGGTCCACAACGATGTCAATTATGTTTTTGACAGGTAGAAATATTATGAATTAATTCAGAGAATCGGCATCGCTATTCTCCTATCTTTATCCACTGTCATTATAACGTGGACCTCACTATCCCAAGCTTTAGTGAGGTCCACGTTATAATGACAGTATTTGATCAACTTTGGTTTTGCTATCCTAGTCTATCATTCGACAAAGCCGGTGGTACTATCCTTTTCTAGGTCCACAACGATGCCAATTATGTTTTTGACAGTGTGAAAATATAATTAATTAATACAGAGAATCGGCATCGCTATTCTTCTATCTTTATCCACTGCCATTATAACGTGGACCTCACTATTGTCGTGTGCGTGAAGCGACAAGCCGGATCGAAAATAGACCTAGTTTGTCGTCTTCCAAGTTTGACGAGAGAGCCCAATTTTTTTGTTGTGGTGGTTTTCAGGGCTGGTGGTTTTCTGTAGATGAAAAGTAGATGACCATTTTTCAAGATTTTGTTAAAATATCTTATAGATTTTGAAGAAAAGTTGAAATATGGACAATTTGAAATACGTGTCAAAATGAATTTCACCCAGCTGTTTTCTACTTTTTAGGTTATGTTTTGCGCATGTTCATGTAGGCCTATTGAAGTTTGGCGGCAATCATCCAACATTTTTCACCCTATAAACTGTAATGTAAACTTCAATTTTAGTCAAGTCTTTATAAATATTAAAGTTAATTTTTCTTTGTTATTTATTTTAAGTTAACTTCATACTTACGGTTACTCTACTTAAATTAAGAACAGGAACGTTAATAATCGTTATTGAGCGCTTTTTAAAAAAATAAACAAATTATAGAGGGTTACCGTACTGTAGAATTAAATTTTCTAATCCATAAACGTCACTACACTAATAGTAAAGACATTTATAACCATATCAATTTCTGTTGTTTTACAATTTTCGTGAAACTACTACTTTCATACTAAAGTTGGTAAGTTAACAAACTTCTCTACATATTAAGTAAGTACCTAGTTACTTCTTGACTTTATAAAATTGTAATCAAGACTTAAATAAATATCATTGTTTGTTACTGTAATTTTTGCTATGGTTTTATATTTTTTATCAAAATTGGAAAATAAAGTTAAATAGATAAAATATAATGAAGTTAAATTTTTTTTTATCAATAATTGAAACGAAGTCAAATTTTTAGTCTTACTCTTAGGGTACTTCCGATGTCTTCCTCACGGTCCTGAGATTGGGGAATCGTCAATGGATTTGGTCTTCTCTGTCAGGGTCGTTAAGGTGTATAAAGTATCTTGCACTACCTACTCTAAGGTGGTGGTACGTATGCTCCTCAATAAATTCGGTCACTGCATAGTACGGTCTTGCAATGAGGTATTTTTTCAGCTGTCTGTGGAATGTTGTCCGGAATCCCTCAAAGTCTTTAGGATATCTGGTCAGTAGTTGAAGAAGTGTGAGCCAGCGTAGGTCTATATTCTTGAATTTGCTGATCCTGTGCTGCGGAAGTTCAACGTTCAGTTCGCTTCTTGTGTGTATGTAAACTATTTCTGAGATTCGGTATTGAGTCTATGACAAGGGTTATGGTTTCAAGTATTTAGATTGGGACCACTGTAAGCAGTTTGTTTTCACCAAATAATGGTCCACAGTGCTCCAATGCATCTCTTCTTAGGATGGTTCACAAGGTTATTTCTGACTTCGTAGAACTCTGTCCATGTGCACCTGGGCTGAAGCTTCACAGGCAACAATGCCATATTGCAGCTGTGATGCGAATAGGGCATGATACGCACTAAATGTGGACATGTGGTAGCGGTACTGACATGAGTGGTACATCTTATTCTACGAAGTACATAATTATGTGGTTGAAGCTAGTTTCTTACACAAAAGGTCAATATGTTCATTCCAGTTTAGGTTCTTGTCCATCATAATACCAAGAAATCTTGTACAATCCTTTGTATTTGTTGGTTCATTGGTTACATTGTCTATATTGAATATCTGTCCCTTTGGAGTGAAGTTTATATTTACTGTCTTGTCTTTATTGATTGATAGCTTCAGTATCCTACATACATTTGTGGCCATTTCAAGTGTCGGAGCTTATATAATTGCTTTCGGATTCTCTGTCTGATGGGATTATTATGGTTGATCTGTTCTCTTCCTCTTCACTTCAATGTCATCGATTTTCTTTGATTCTTGAAACCTGTCTCTTCGATTGATCCTGTCAGCAGGTATCTGTCATGCAAACTTCCATCCTCTGCAACTCACAATCCATAAAAATCATTCCACTTTGTATATTCATTTTTTTCTGCCCTAGAGGCATAATGTGGCCAAGGCTATGGCGCATTATTTGTAGAAAGTATTTAGAAATATGTATGTAAAGTATTTAATAAAGTATGTAGAAATATTTTACTACAACAGACTTTGGTTGTATTTAACATTTCCTTCAGTTCAGTTAATCTGTTTTTTGATACATTTCTAGAATATCTGTAAGTGGTGTGGCAACTTTTACTTCTATTTTTCATTTTGCATAGCAACAAATGGTAGTCTGACAGTGGTGTATTGTGTGCTTTTACCACAATCTTCTCTTGTTTGATAGTTGTGTAATACCCATCAATGCTGAATACAGTAGTGCGGGTTTTCCTTGTTTCAAGGATGTGATCTATTCTGCATCCAAACTCAGATAACACATTTCGAAGGACCTTTACACTACGCTCATCTGGTCTGAGTATGTCAAAGTTTGCATCTGCCAGTATTATTATATCATTTGGCTTCTTTGTATGTTGTCACAGTAATTGTTCCAATTTTTCTAAAAATTCCGCTGTATCAGTGCTAGGAGATCTGTACGTTCCTATTCAATTTTGTTGATTGATATCTGAGTATTAATCCAACAGTTTCAAACACTTGTTTCTTTGGTTTGCATTGTTATGGTAACTGAAGCTCATCTATGTCAACAGGAAATTTTTTTCAAAAAAAGCTATGCCACCCCACATACTCAGGCAATAACTGGAGGACAGTTTGAAACCTTCGATATTTGTGATATTTAATTGGTCCGTGCCTAAGCTATGTTCCTCATAAAGGTTATATCAGTGCAGTTAAGTTGCCACATATCACAACGTTGGGCCCCAAATGGGTCAACACAAAACAAAGTAACGATGGTTTGTTGGTGATCTTATCTTTGGCAACTTCAACATTTATGTCATTTCTGACATAAAACGTGTTGAAATAGGGCGCCGCCTTAATTTTTCTCCTTTGTTATCAGAAAAAATATTGAAATGATAGGCTATACCTATAGGCCTAGTATGAGATAATAAAGAATAGACCTAACAGTTTCAAGTACCGTAGGTTATAATTATAAATCTTAGATAAGTAATTTCAGATCCGTTAACTGATTTTTTACAGATTTATTTTTAGAGCAATTATATGTTGCAATAATTTTTTGAAAACAAAATAAAATCACAATCAAATATCTCAGTGAATATAAATTGCAAATCAACCAAGCTTTAGCCTACGTATTTGTTATGAGATCTGCCGCTCTAGAAAACAAACGATAATGTGAATTGTTTTATTTTGAAATGTTTGCTATATGTTAAATAACTATTCACTATGCTATAATGTTTGTTACAACTATTAGATGTTTATTTTTTAGAAATTTGATGTCTCATCATGAGTGACTCAAATTCGGGTTCAAAGAGGGGAAGGGGATCATCGTTTTGGCGTGGAAGGGGAAATTGGAGAGGAAGAGGAAATTGGAAAGCGCGAGGAAACTGGAGGGGTAGAGGGAATGGAGGCTACAACAGACCAAACAACACAAACGACCGAGAACAAGGTAAATGCATTATTAACATTGAATCCGACTAAAACTGAAATGGTATTAGATAAGGTAGTATATCAGGTTAGTTTTTGTTTGTAAGTGTTTACAGTAGCTATAATTACATTATTAACGTTTTTGTTAATTTTATTATAACTTCAGGAATAAGGTATTGATTTCCCACTATAGAAAAATAGTTACTTGAAACACAATTTAAACCCGTTTCTTTCTTCAATAATCTATTGGCGATCGATTCAATTGAATGCCAGCCGTATAATTTATAATTCAGTTCAATCAGAATATAAGATAGAAAAACATAATAAGTTAGTGGAAGAATCAATAAAAAGCACTGATGAAACTGGAAATGAAGTTTTCCATTCAACTACTGATTCTAACTAATTAATCTCTAACTAGGTGCTGCTGAGTTATCTCGTGATAAGCCATTGAATGTTTTAGTAGGTGTTAGCTCTTATACTTGATTTCTTCACTGTGCTTGTTTACCATTTATAGGTAGAATTTGGTACTTGGAGGTACCAAAAAATCGACAAAATATTTATTCAAGTACGTGAATTGGAGTTGATTTATTATTTGAATTCATTAAGAGATTTTGTGACATTGTCCAAATCATTTATTATTTCTCATATGACCAGAGAGAAAGCATGCACAGGTTTTATATTTACAATAAATTGCCAATTGAATTGAGAAGGTGTGATTCCTGTATTATCTTTTGTGAGAGAGCAAAGAGCTGCTTATTTACAGTGAACGACGTGTGGATGGTTAGAAATGTTGTTAGATAATGGTGCAGGCTGAGCTAGCATTGTTCAACGGCACCATTCTCATAAAAATATTATTATTCAATTTAAGAATCATTATTCCACTAAGGCATGTACGGTATTATATGAATTACATTAATTATTACATTTAAATGCATTTCATTTATTCCAGTTTTTTGTTTTCTGGGCTGTTTCAATTTATTTGTTTTTCTGTCTTTTTTATCTCATGCGCTACAGGCAGTAGTTTCAGTAATGATTTAGCAATCTTAATTACCTAGACTAGACTCACAGCTTTTATTTTTATACTAGTTTATTTTTATTTTTATTATTTATTATTCAAGTTGATTATGTTTTTACCTTGTTAATTATACTTTGATTATCTGATCACACAACTGGATACGTGATCAGTATAATTTCCAAGATACTATTTAATTTCTAATTTTGTAATTTGAGGAGGAAATAAATTCATTTATTCATTTATGCTTTCTCCATTTTATTACTCTGCCTGCTGTGAAGTGGCTGTAGTTGAATGGTTTACACCAAGACTCTGGCTTTATAATTTATAAACGATGGGTATAAATCTCAGCCAGGACGGATATTTTTCTTGTGCCCTTCTCGTGTTTCTGATAGATACGTTAAGTAGTCGTTTCCTGCTGCCTAAAATCATTCGTTAGAAGCCCTGAAATCGACCAGGTACTACCTGGAAACTCTGACACTAAACTGAGCCACTTCACACTCTACATTTCTTCATTTTTTCCCAATGCTGATCAATTGATCTAATTTTTATTCTCTTGAAAACTAAAAAACGTTTTTTTTTATTGGACAGTTAATGATGGAATTCAGTGCTCGCCTGAGGAGTCGTACACAACGCCCACAGAGCTCACCAAACAGATTGCCATCGACAGACTGTTCACTCCAATACCAGGCTGCTACAAAGCATGGAAGCTGTATTTTCCTATGGAAGGTATTTTTTAAGTAATCTTAATTCCTAGCCCCTAAACAAAAAAATTGGGACAAAATTGAAGGTACACCAGTCTACATGCTGCAAAATTTTAATGGGAAGCTTAAGAAGATTCGAGGTTATTTAGTAGATTTTATATTAAAACTAACAGGTGTAAACCACGCTCCCAAAGTTTCTGTGATGATTGAATTAGAGCTGAAAATTAAAATTGAAAACCAAGAATAGACAATTCAATTTAGTTATACAAATTCCTGATTAAGTGGACTGTAATTTTAATCGATTTAATATTCAATATATTCTGACAGAAAAATACTAATGAATCCATTCATGATGCAATGAAAATCTCTATTATTAAAACTTACCCTGGCTGATGATCTATGCTGTAAGTCAAAGTGATTTTTACCTATAGGTTTGGGTGGTAAAAAGGTAAAGGAAAGAATTAAGGAATAGAGAAATGTAAATAACCTATAAATATAAATCATCACCTCTGATGATTTATGATGTAGCCAGGTACTGCTGAGAGTTGTTGAATCATGCATGGAATTCTGCTTCTCAATTTTACTATTAATTCACTACTTCCAATATAAAAAATACTCAAATTCTCACATGTACTTTAAAATCAATTATTACTCCCTATGATCGGAAACACGGAATTACAATTAATAATTTCCTATTGAAATACAAATCAACGAACGAGTCGAACTATCCTGTCAACGAAGGCAGCCATGCAAACCAACTGAACTTGAAAACTACAAAACAAACAATTAAACAATTATGCACTAGAGTGCGCCAGTAGACGGGGAAGATTGAACCTAACTACTCAGTGCCAAACTCCATTAAATTCAAACTGCGTCAACACAATTAAAAACAAAAATGTTCTTATTATTTTGACAAAATTACGTGGACAAGTAAAACATAATCTTCATTGGAGTTGAAAATCCTCAGCAAAAAAAGGACTATAGTTGTACTCAAACCCACAGCCTTTCATTTAATTATTAAATTGAAATCAATTGATGAAAATGAAAATAGGCCTATATCCATACTCGGTAAATTCAGAATCTTTATTTAAAATTTCAAGTTAATGATTTTGATAGTTCAGGAGTGATGATGGGTCAAAAATGTTTTCGCTATCCCGTGCATGTTAATTTCATCTACGGTATATAATCTATCAATTGTGTAGAATATAATTTTTTTCATTTATTGTACCTTTCTTCTATTCCATATTTTGAACTAGTAAATTAAAATAATCTTGAAGATTCATTTAATCACTAGCTGGCCCGGCGAACTTCGTACCGCCAAATAGTTAATAAATGCATCTCATGACCAACTTTAGCTGGATGCACACCTGAGGAGGCGCGATGCGGCATTTTGCATCCAGGTGCTTCTTGCTTATTGGTTTGAATTGAAGAACTCATACACACTGAATAGGGCATGGCATGGAACGGTGTGATAAGGCAATCTCCATAAGATCAACACTTTCTTCACCAAGCCGCGTCTCCTCAGGTGTGCTTAGCCTTAGCTTAATCTGATGCAGTATATTTTTATGAAAATTATCCAACAATCAGTAATTACATTTATATCTCAATATGGATTTCATATGTGCTTTGTTAGTTGTACACAACTAACAGCAGTTTGTATTTTTAGATATAGTTGAATGCAGCTTGTTGGGAAATTGAATGGTATATCTCCTTGCTGCTGATTTTCCCATGCATATTCTAAATTTACAGCATTTCGAGTTCTACGACCCAAGCTTGGATGTCGTTCGTACCGTGGCATTGTTATTAGAATTTAAATTTTGTAAATCAGTAGAAAGAAAATAGAAAAATCTGGTGTGGCGCACTCACACAACTTTGATCACCTGACGCTAGTGTTCACGCGCATCTCAAGTCTACTTATAAACAAAGATCTGAGCCAGCTGGTGACAGGACAATAACGCTGGATACACACGAGATCTGCTATATCTTCATAGTGAATGATTTAATAGAATCAACAGTTGCCAACAGTTTGCAATTGAATAATTACATTTTCTCAAATTTCAAGCTTATTTTCAATTTTAGGTGAAAATGTTACTGGACATTAATTGAAGAGATTTCCATGCTCAATCTTTTCCACTCGAAATTTTTGTTTAAATTATATTTTAGACCTGATAATTGGAAATCTAAAATCAAACTTTGCATAGATGGGGCGGAGCTCCTGAAATTTTTACAGATATGGGACTTGTGGCAGTTGATAGAGCTTATCGATGACTATTTTAGGTATAAATTTGTTCAAAATCGTTGGAGCCATTTTCGAGAAAATCGCGAAAAACCCTGTTTTTGACAACATTTTCGCCATTTTAGCCGCCATCTTGAATCGCATTTGATCGAAATTGTTCGTGTCGGATCCTTATAGTGTAAGGACCTTAAGTTCCAAATTTCAAGTCATTCCGTTAATTGGGAGATGAGATATCGTGTACACAGACGCACATACACTCATACACATACACACACACACATACAGACCAATACCCAAAAACCACTTTTTTGGACTCAGGGGACCTTGAAACGTATAGAAATTTGGGAATTGGGGTACCTTAATTTTTTTCAGAAAACAATACTTTCCTTACCTATGGTAATAGGGTAAGGAAAGTAAAAACAGATCTACCGACGGCTGTTGGATGACGCAATGATTATAACAGCTGATTTTTATCTCTGTGTGTGGCCAGCTCACAAATCTTCTCCCATAAGGATTACATATAAACTTTGAAGGACCGTAGGAAAGAGTCCTGAAGTCGGATCATAAATTTGATATGCTAAAAACCTGCTCCTGAACATAACAAACACAGCTAAAAAATCATCAATTTCGCTGCACAGATAAAAAAGTTATTGAATGTAAAAATTTGAGGCTCGATTTTTATTTATATAGATTTTAATCTCGCCGTTTGGCTAAAGATTGTGTGCCAAATTTTTTCTTGTTTCTAGTCTCATTTTTTGGGACTAATAAATGTCCGATAAAGTCTCATTTTATTAGTATCTAAAGGAATACTAAGCTATGTACTGTCTGTAAAACACAAAATTCATAAATTTATTATTTGAGATAACTTTAATTGGTTCTGGGTGGATCGTTTTGAAAAATCGTGTTTTTTTAAGTAACCTCATAGAAAAAAACGCATTTATTTAATATGGTGAGCGATATATTGACATCCAATAATTTGTGAAATAGCTTCATAATCTCATTTGTTTCAGAGTATAACACAGCTTCGCCAACAGTTAACAAAATAAAATCGTTCGAGAAGTACATCAATAAAAACAAAGATCTGTTCATCATTTCTGAAATTGAGAAAAGGAAAGCCTTCAATCTAGATCTGAAAGTTTTGAAAAGAGACGTCGAATTTATGGACGACTGGTCAGATTTCGAAGAGAACTTATCCAATCAGCCTGATCTCTCTCTTAATTGTCTGTCCCTTGCTATGCATCAGGTAAATTCAAATACTCACATTATTATACAAAAATATTTGCTTGTTGTAGAATATTATTGAACGCACTATAGTTTTGATTACATTCTCAAATTCTATCAGATACATCTTTTCCAGTTTAAATTTCATCTTATTTGTTATTGTCATTAGTTGAGGTCGGCTCTCATGGAGTTTGGCTGTGAGAATGAGTTATTGTGGGATTCTCTTTTGGGATGTCCATAGTGTGATTCACTTTTTTCAAATTCAAATTCTTTTTCCAACAAAACAAGCATATAAATTGCAAACATTTGTTAATCGCCCATATTGACCTCAAGGGTCTGTATTTGGGTCGAAGAATCAGTAGTCGATCAGATACATTTTGACTAATAGATCAGTAATATGGTATACTTATATTAGATACAATATACAAATAATATGCATTATATTATATACTTTAAACTGTTAGTAAATTTGAAATCAAATTGTTTTTATTGTATGGTTTCCAGTTTGTTTTGACTCATATGGAAAAAGAACTTGAAGAAGAGAATGTGGTAACAGAAATAAGTCTTCCAATGATAAAAGTGAGACTCATCAATTACGAGCCAGTGGTGCAGATGAAGCATTTGACCGCTAATACATACGGTAACTCACTGTCTATATTATGTATTTATAACTAAATATGACTCACTTTGCCGGTACTGTTCCTAGTGCTCGAATTATTTTTATACCTCAGTCATCTTCAAGCACAATAACTATAGTGAAATCACTTCAGACGGTCAGGATTGGTTGAATGTTAGCTTTATATTTAGGTTGATATTATATTTATATATGAAGAATGCTGACTTGAGTAAATTATAGACACTCTGTTAACTAGTTCCAAACAAGGTTCAGCCTGACTCATTATTAATATTTTTTTGATAATTGAAAGGTTGGTTTGCAACTAATCCAAAATACAATATCAAATCCCGGCCATCTCTAGACTAGTAGAACCTAAGGTAGCAGTAGTTTCAGTCTACCATGCTAAACCGGTCAATTCAACCTACTGAGTGCCCTAGCTTACCAAGTCCAATTTTTTAAGACCACTCTAGTGAACTAAGATACTCAATGACCCTAAGCCATGGCTTGGCTTGGCATGGTTGTTCGCTAAACCGGTCAATTCAACCTACTGAGTTCACTAGCTTACCAAGCCCAATTTTTTAAGACCACTCTAGTAAACTAAGATACTCAATGACCCTAAGCCATGGCTTGGCTTGGCATGGTTGTTCGCGTTAGGCTCTTTTAATTTTATTAATCGGCAATAACAACTACATTCTAAATTACAATAAAATTTATCAGAACAGATTTCTTGCCAATTTCACATAAATTAGGAGATGCAAATCACCATCTAAATATAGCCTATCTCACATTAATAACTAACACTATAATATTCAAAGTCATTATCTACGAAATCTTTGATAGGTCTTCATGTTATTTAGGTAATGTAATAATAATATTAATAATAAAATAATGTAACGTGAAATTTTATTGCAATTCTAATAATTTATCTATTAATACGTGTTTTTTGAAATATATTCGCATAATTCTTTTGTTCTTCTAAAAAAATGTCTGTCACTTTTGGACTGCATTCTCCAAGCTTGCGAAGCACTCTTGATTTTTCTCATGAAATTTGACTGCAATTTCACACTCTGGTTAATGAACAGTTCGGTTATTCCAATTCAAGTTAATAGAAGATGATTCTTGAAATGAGTGAGTATACTTGAAAATGTTTGATGTGCAGGTAAACTGGTAGCAATTGAGGGCACAGTGATCCGTGTGGGGCAGATGAAGCTATTGTGCGCATGGCTTGCGTTTGGCTGCAAACGGTGTGCGCATGTGCAGTGCGTGGCGCAGACAGACGGCGCATGCACCCTCCCCACCTCATGTCTGCAGGCCACCTGTCAGTCGCGATCATTCACGCCGCTCTACTCGTCGCCCTACACGCAGACTGTCAACTGGCAAACTGTCAAGCTCCAGGAGATACTTGCTGATGATCAGGTTAGCAATACATTCAACTGTCAACTGGCAAATCCAGTCATGAGTGACTGTTACTCTTGTTTTCTTTCTTTGTTTTATGTTTTTTTCATGTTATACAGTGGAGCACCGATTTTCTGAACTAATTGATGCATGACAGTATCTGGATAATCGATTTTACTAGCTCTTGTGTAGACGTAATTGAAACTTTGCAGACAACTGGAATAAAGTATAAGTTTGAGGTCCGTGTTATATATGTGATACACTTATATTTCATTCACATTTTAGGTGAAGTTGACACCATGTTGTGTAATTCAATAAAGCACAGTAACCCAAATCTTATTCATCTGTCATCTCATTTACCAATATATGTTGTACTGCATCTTGATTGAGGTGGATCATTCAGCCGCTTGAAATACAGAGAATAGTAAAGGTTCTTTTATACAGAGTAGTTTTGGTTTCAATTAATTCCATCACCTAGTGGTCGTCCGGATAGCCCATGTCCGGGTAAACGGTGCTCTACTGTAATTGTTATTTAATACAAATATGACGCATCCATGTACAATATAACATTAAAATCACTTCACTTATATCGGCTACTTTATTCAAATTAATAAAAATCTGGTGTGGCGCACTCACACAACTTTCCTTGCCGTTATTTATCACCTGACGCTAGTGTTCTCGCGCATCTCAAGTCTACTATTCAAAGATATGAGACAGCTGGCGTAGGACAATAACGCTGGAGACACACGAGCTCTGCTATCTCTTCGTAGTGAATGATTTAATAGAACTAACACTTCCCAACAGTTTGCAATTTAATAATCACATTTTTTCGAATTTCAAGCTTATTTTCAATTTTAGGTGAAAATGTTACTGGACATTAATTGCAGAGATTTTCATGCTCTATCTTTTCCACTTGAAATTTGTTGTTTAAATTGTGTATGAAGGCTGATAATTGAGAATCTAAAATCAAACTTTGCTTAGATTGGGCGGAGCTCCTGACATTTTTACAGATGTAGGACTTGTTGCAGTTGATAGAGCTTATCAATGACTATTTCAGGTGTGAGGGGCCGAAACCCAAAATTCCCGGATACAGGAGCCGACTCCTGAATCCACCTTCCACCCCTGCAGTATATAGGCCAAAGGCCTCTCCTGCAGAAACTATTCCTAGTAGTAGTCCTGCAGACTATTTCAGGTATGAATTTGATCAAAATCGTTGGAGCCGTTTTTGAGAAAATCGCGAAAAACCCTGTTTTTGACACCATTTTCGCCATTTTAGCCGCCATCTTGGATTGTATTTGATCGAAATTGTTCGTGTCGGATCCTTATAGTGTAAGGACCTTACGTTCCAAATTTCAAGTCATTCCGTTAACTGGGAGATGAGATATCGTGTACACAGACGCACACACACACACACACACACACACACACACACACACACACACACACACACCACACACACACACACACACACACACATACAAACCAATACCCAAGAACCACTTTTTCGGACTCAGGGGACCTTGAAACGTATAGAAATTTAGAAATTGGGGTACCTTAATTTTTTTCGGAAAGCAATACTTTCCTTACCTATGGTAATAGGGCAAGGAAAGTAAAAACAATGTAAACTAAGTTTTAATAATTGTTTCTATTAATATAACATTGTATGTATTGAATAAGGAAATTGAGTGATTGAACTATACCAGTAACAGTAAAATATCAGTTACATAAGATTTGTTAATTTGTTAATAAGATAAATTGTCATATAATCATATTGGCATTGTTATGTAATTTGTCGTTTCTGTTTCATGTTTGGTATGTTACTTTCCTGTATAGTATCGTTGAATTGTGAATGAGACCGTTCGCCAGCTTAATCAGCATCAACAGAGAACTATCATAACAATGATCTTATTATAGTCCAGTGCACACCACTGCGTTTCGGGAGCGGGAGAAGTTTTAACCAGTGATTGAATGGTTGAAATCGTCGCAGTTACTGTCGCCGTCATGCGAATCGCAGTCGTGTGCACTATGTACAAAAGCCTCAACTTTTATGAATGATAAAATCTTTGACACTGATAAATAATTATCTAGATTCGAATCTAAATTTGAAATTTTAATAAATTGTCCATCTTCAAAAGAAATTGCAATGGAAAGGCTACATGAACATTTTCAGTTTTTTCCACTAAACATCACATGTATACGAACTTTGAATCCAGTTTTCTTTTCAATGAATGGTTTTTGCAGAGGGACAGAGGCAGAGTGCCTAGAACAGTTGAGTGTGAACTCAATGACGAACTGGTTGATTGCTGCTCCCCTGGTGATGTTGTTTCAATCACTGGAATCGTTAAAGTAAGTATAAATATAAGTTGAGCATCATTTTTGTTTCAAAAGTTTCTATAGGATTTTATTATATACAAATGAACAAAGGCCAAACAACAAGTTAGAGCTCCATTTGTGTCTGTCTGTAGTTTTCTGCTCGTAAGCAGGTCCTTCTATATGGCAGCAGCCCTCCACTCTCTTCTATTCTCTGCCAGTCGCTTCGTTGCGTAGTAGCTCATCCCCTCCTTGATGTCGTCCAACATTTTGTATCTTCTTCTCCCTCTTCCTCTTCTTCCCTGAATGGTCCCCTCCATGGCATCCACCAACAAGCATTGCCGTCTCATCCAATGTCCCAGCCATCTCCTCTTTCTTCCCTTTATCACATCCAGCAGACTCCTTCTTTCCCCGACCCTCCTCAACACCTCCTCGTTTGTAACTTTATCCCTCCAACTGATCCCCTCCATCCTTCTCCATATCCACATTTCCAATGCCTCAAGCCTCCTCTTATTCTCCTTTCTCAGCGTCCAAGTTTCTGCACCATACAGTGCCACACTCCAAACATAGCACTTTATTAGCCTTTTCCTTAGTGTCTTGTCCAGTTGGCTACAAAGAATTCTCTTTTTCTTATTGAATGCTGTTTTTGCCATAGCAATTCTTACTTTGATTTCTTTGTTGCATTTCATATCCTCTTCCATTATGCTTCCTAAATACTTGAAAGATGATACCTGTTCCAACTGTTCACCCTCCAGTACAGCATTCCCCATTCTTGCTCTCCCTGCACCAATTCTCATGCACTTTGTCTTCCTGACGTTTATCCTCATTCCATACCTCTCACAAGCCTCATTCACATCTCTCAACATTCCATTCATCATTGTCCAGCTATCAGCCAGGATCGCCATATCATCTGCAAATCTTATGCACTCTATGTGTCTTCCTCCAATGCTGACTCCTCTTTTGCCATCCAAACACTCCTGCAATATATCCTCTAGGTAAACGTTGAAAAGGATTGGTGACATACAACATCCCTGTCTCACTCCTCTTCCCATTCTACTCTCTTCTCCAATTTCGCCCTCTATTCTCACTCTGCTGGTCTGGTTGACATACAGGTTCCTGATTAGTCTCCTCTCCTCCCATTCCACACCTCTTCTTTTCAGAGTATCCATAAGTCGGTCCATCTGACTCTGTCAAATGCTTTTTCAGATCCACAAATGTCACAAAAACCTCTCTCTGTTTCTCAACAAACGTTTTTCTGTGAAAGAGGCTTTCATGCTTCAACCTCGTCTACAGCACGTTTGTATTTTGCATAACTTACAAAAATATTTCAAATATCTGTCACCAGATAATTTATAACTTATTGAATCACTAAATTCTTCGTGCCATACAAGATCGAAGCCTCAATTATGATGCAATAGTTGGAAAAATATTGATTAAAAATAGTTGAGTGTGATTTGTTTTCAATTCTAAGCAGCTTCGTTCACATGATTGAGTTTCTGCCATTCAGCCAATTGTGATAATACAAAAGTATAATTTGTAACGATATCATCTCATTTTCGCATATTCCACCGTATTCTCTTATATAGCCAGTATACACAATGTTAATTACCTATGAAGATTTGGATCTATTCAAATTTGTTAATTTCAGATACGCAGCAGTGATGCAGCATGCACAATGTTAATTACCTATGAAGATTTGGATCTATTCAAATTTGTTAATTTCAGATACGCAGCAGTGATGCAGCATGCACAATGTTAATTACCTATGAAGATTTGGATCTATTCAAATTTGTCAATTTCAGATACGCAGCAGTGATGCAGCATGCACAATGTTAATTACCTATGAAGATTTGGATCTATTCAAATTTGTCAATTTCAGATACGCAGCAGTGATGAAAGCTCATATAGAAAAAGTAAAGCACCAAGTGTCTACCTGATTTATATTGAAGGTAAATCCGTTTTGAACACGAAGAATTATTCATCTGCACCTAAGCAAAGTAGTGATGTCGAATTCACTACAAACGACTACTATGCAATTCAGGTAATTTCCTACATTCTTTCACTAATTAACTGCAATTTCTTACATTAAAAAATCTACGGTCATCAAATTGTTCAACGTAAACTAGCCTTTCGTTATAATAATAAATTTGGTCAATTATAGAATGAAGAAATACAATGTATGAATAGCGCATATTATTTCAACTTAACTATAGGCCTATGAATTTTCTTCTTGATCTTAATGCTACGAGAAACCCAGGCTAAGAAACTACATTCGATTTGTATAGAAACCGACCACAATATCACAATATTAAACAAAAAAGAATATGATGTAGGTTTACTCTTCTTCAATCACAAGTGCTCTTAGAAATGCGGCTGTAAAACACTGACAACATTTAGGGTCGTATTTATAAACTATTTTTAATAATCTTGATAAAAAACCTGACGCTCTACGAAGCAATCAATATCGATGAACAAGCTACCAAATTCGTTCTGATTGACTTTCTTTTGTTGGTTGCTTGGCAATAGCGTTCTTGTTTGAAAAGGTTCTGAAGAATATATTATTATGACAATAAGGGACAAGCCATATGGATTTTTTAGAGTTGGCATGACAGGAAACTCTCCAATTGGTTGATTCCCAAATGCTAACCCAATCAGCCAATTGGAGAGCTTCCTGCCCTGCCGACTCTAAAAACACCGTCTGAAAAGGCCTGAAAAACGCTTCATATGACTTGGCCCTAAATTTTGTCAGCGCTTCTTCATAAATGTTGAACCGTCTTCTTATTGATATTAATGATCCAATCACTATTTAAATTTTTTCAATATATATTTTATTTTTCAACAATAATAAATAATCTTTATCAATGGAGATTTATTATTTAGAATAATATGGCATTTTTGTCAAATTTTGAAGATTGCACACTGTTATAAATGCACGTCAACGGTTGATATGTACTGCATTGCCTGGGCTTCAGTGAAGTCGTTATTAATAGAGAATAGATATAACACGTAGAAACCAATTTCGCCTCTTTCACACAATACAATAATTTCCAAAAAAATATAAATACAAATTATATGTGCAGATGTATTTTTTCTCTGGTCAATAAATATTTATATGATTTCCATGTTTGGTTGTTGTCAGGAGTTGCAAGCGAACGCACAGCTGTTTCGGCTGGCGGTGAACTCGCTGTGTCCTTCGATCTACGGCCACGAAATGGTGAAAGCGGGACTGCTGTTGGGCCTGCTGGGGGGTGCAGGGGGCTGCCGGAGGGGGGACTCCCACATACTCGTGGTCGGTGACCCCGGGCTGGGAAAGTCACAGATGCTACAGGCTTGCTCCATGATAGCTCCCCGAGGTATGTAGGCTACCATGCGTTTCCCATACTCTTATTTTTGTTATCATTTTAAGATTACATTGAATTAGATTTATTTCCTGTGGGGGCACCGGCAGAGTCGTCCTGAATATGGCTTATCGTTGTTGGCGGCCTATGATCAGGCGATCACGTTCGAAGTCCATCACTGCGTGGATATCTGTGAGCCAGGGGTGGCCCAGGATCACTTCCTCTCGTAAGTCCTGTAGACCCAGGAAGAATATGGAGTGTGGCCGTTGCTGGATCTTCAGGTCAAGGTGCCCCTGGAGAGTGGTGGAGCAACTTGTGGGCTGATTAGCGAACATCACCTTCTTTTCCGTTGTCTGGACATCTGGGCTGTGAGAAAGGTGGGATGCTCTCACAAAGTTGTGGGTGGCTGCTGAGTCGAGCAGGGCGTACAGTGGTTTCACAATGAGGTGGACATGGATGCGCTGGCCGGTAGGTTGCATCGTCATTGGACTCTGTGTGGGGTGGGTGCCTTCTATGACGTCTGTGTGTACCTTTGGAGCTGGTGGTGTAGGGAGAGGCGGTGTGGCTGTCTTCACGAACAAAGAGAGGCTGGTGCCTCCGATGGTGTGACCAAGGTAGTTGGTTGAGTCGTCCTCAGGTTTGGTTAACAGAGTGTGTAGCTGGGCAGAGTTGGCAGTCGTACCTCTCGAGTGTGCCGGTGGTGACTGATGAGACAGTGGCTTTGGGGCGCTTGTTTTCGGGAAGGGAAACTTGGCTCTAGTCGATGTCGCTCCTGACTTGAAGGGTTATATATTAAATTTTCATATCTATCAGGGGAAAAACGACAAAATCCAAAATGATTCCATTGATTTTGGGCTTTGAGGAGAGAGTGGTGTTGAGCCTCACTCGAAAGTTCTAGGGATCAAATAGAATAGGTTGGTTCGACAATTATTATTCCAGCTCAGTGGGATTGGTAGAAAAATTGAAGACTGAAAATATTTTAGCATGTTGTACAATCCGCCATAACCGGAAAGGTGTACCAGAAAAAATGACACCTGATGAAGAGTTGAAACGGGGAGATCATGATTACCGAGTCTCAGATATGGGAATTTCTTTTTCAAGTGGCAGGACAACAATGCAATCAATTTTTTTCGAACTACCATGGCACAGAAGTAACAGAGGTGAAGAGAACCTAAAAATATGGGATAAAGAAAGAGGCCCTTGTCCAACTGCCGTTTCAGATTACAACGAATACATGGGTGGTGTTGATCAAGCTGACAGGTACAGAGTACTGTATGGTGTCAACATAAAATAGAAAAAAATGATGGCACAGAATATTTTTTGATCTGCTTGTTATAGCATTTGTCAATGCATATACTGGGTGGGTGAAAGGTCCGAGAACGGCTTAATATCTCATACACATAATAATACACATAATAACAAGATAATTTGACGGTGGGTGTGATTGGGGATCCTGCTCAAATTGAAAAAACTACTTTACTATGACTTTAAAAATCTGGTCCGCCATCTTGGATCCGCCATTTTGAATGCAGCTTTTTTAAATAGGAAGGTGGTCATGTGATACATGATTTTGATACTGAATTTCAAGAAAAAATGAATGGCGAAAACCGCACATCTATATCGCAAACTGTTCAGAAGATATTCACATTATCAATCAGTACCATGCAAATCAGAAATGAAATACATGAGTGGTATCTATTAATACCATCTATTAATCGGGGTGCTATTAGACTTATCTAAAGCATTTGATAGTGTTGATATCAAATCCCTTATCAGTAGGATTTCAAACGTCGGAATAAGAGGTGTTGGGGGTAATTTGATCAAGTCTTACTTGTCCAACCGCTATCAATATGTTACAATAAATTCTGATACCCAGGTAGCTGATTCAATGCCTCTCAGGGTCACAAGAGGTGTACCACAAGGATCTATTCTGGGACCTTTGCTTTTTGTGTTGTACACCAATGATCTGCAATCATCTGTCCCAGTAGGTGTTAATGTTACTCTGTATGCCGACGATACAACCTTGATGTTTAATGATAAGAGCCTCAATGAACTTGAAATAAATGCCAACACTCTTACTAACCTCATTGTTCAGTATTATAACGAGTCGTTTTTGTCAGTCAATCCAAATAAGAGTAAATATATGCAATTTGGTTTTAAAAATTATTTCTTTGAACCGGTCATTAATATTGGAGACTCGAAGGTAGAACATGTCAAAGAAGCAAATCTTCTAGGTCTGGTAATTGACAGAAGCCTTTCTTGGGATGCTCATATTGAAAAACTTGCCAGCCATATAAGTACTAATTTATTTGTCCTGCGAAACATCATACGCTATGTACCCCTAGACACGGGAAGAGTCCTATATTTTGCATTGATTTATTCACACATTTCTTATGGCATTGAACTTTGGGGAGCTACAACTTTGCAGAACATGAATAAAATATTTATTTTGCAGAAAAGGGCAATAAGATACCTAGCAGGTTTAGGCTTTAACCACACTTGCCGAGATGCATTCAGAAGTCTTTCAGTTCTCACATTTCCTTGTATTTTCATTTATAAAGTGATTATGTTAGTGGTAAAAAATATAAACAGCTTTACAACAAATTCAGATGTACACCATCATAATACCAGGCATAGAAATAATATCAGTGTTCAGTATCATAGACTTTCTCTTTATAAGAAAAAGCCCAGTTATATTGGTGTGAAATTATTGAATAGGCTGCCAACTCATTTAAATCCTAGGACGCATTTTTTTAAAACAGACTTATATAGGTTCTTAGTTGATAAGAGTTACTATAGTATTGACGAATTTTTAAATGGAATGTAGTGTGTTTCAATGTTATTTATGTATGCCAATGTAATTTTAATGTATGATTTACATAATAACTTGCCGTGTGAATTATCTTTTATAAAGTTTTTGACTGTAAATCTTCCTGACGTTATTCAACTGTATGGACATTTTCTGTATTATTGTTGAATAAAATGAATATTCTATTCTATTCTATTCTAATAATGTAAATATCTTCTCAACGGTTTGAGATATAGATGTGCGGTTTTCGCCATTCATTTTTTCTTGGAATTCCGTATCGAAATCATGTATCACATGACCACCTTCCTATTTAAAAAAATAAAGTTGCATTCAAAATGGCGGATCCAAGATGGCGGACCAGATTTTTAAAGTCATATTAAAGTAGTATTTTCAATTCGAGTAACATCCCCAATCACACCCACCTTGGAATCATTTCTTTTTATGAGATAATAAGCCGTTCTCAGACTTTTTTCTCTCTTATCTGCTTGAAATAGTATTGATTAATAATGTGAATATTTCCGAAACGGTTTGAGATTTCGATATGCGGTTTCCACCATTCATTTTTTCTTGAAATTCCCTATCGAAATCATGTATTGTACGACCACCTTCCTATTTAAAAAAAATGAAGTTGCATTCAATATGGCGGATCCAAGATGGCGGACCAGATTTTTAAAGTAATTATAAAGTAGTTTTTTCAATTTGAGTAGGATCACCAATCACACCCACCGTCAAATTATCTTTGTGTATGAGATATTAAGCCGTTCTCGGACTTTTCACCCACTCTGCATAATTTCATGTGAAATGCATAGAAAGCAGAGTGTGCTAGATGTCCGCCGGCAGGTAGCAATGGGGCTGATCACTTACAGAGATGTGAAAAAAACAAACAGACGTTCAGATAGTGATCAACCAGGGACGTCCGAAACAAGACCAACAAAGAGGTGCAAAGCAGGGTATTCAACGTTGAAGGATGTCCGGCTGGGAAACTTGGGAGTTCATTGGCCAAAGTACAATATCAGTCGTGCCCGATATGAAGTTTGCGCAATGAAAGCGATTGATCAAAACCGACATCAGTCTGCTTTCTTCGCAAAGTCCATCTCTGCTGCAATGAGAAGAAGATTTGTTTTGCTGATTATCAAGAAATGAAATTTTGAACTAAGGATCAATCAACCATTTTCTTATTATTTATTAGTATATGATTAGTTAGTTAGTTAATTACTTGGATAGTATGGTTATTAACTTTTTAATTATTTGGTTGAACAATCAGTTCAATGGTTGGTTAGTTTAGTTTTCATTAGTTGATATTTCCTAATTGAAGAGACTTGAAATGTTGTCTAAAATCCACTTTATTTTAAAACTAGTTGTTTTTAATTTGTGTTTTTATTTTGCTATTTCATATTAAAAACTTCTCAAGAAGGGTACTATGATGTTATTCTACAAATAAATAAGGACTTTTTGATAAAACGGCTTCTTTGATTGGTTCTCGTGGAATTAATCACGATTAAAATTCAACTAGCTTTTGTGCAACCGGCACTTGGAGTTATATTGCAATATTATAAAGGCCCTTCTGATAAGAATCAGTAGGCACTAAGAATCCAATAGCTTTAATCAAATATTGGTTACTCCAGGCACAGAATACATAACAATGATTAAAATTGATTAACAATGATTTAAGTGATCTTTACTCCGTGCTTCAGGCAATACCTACTATTACTAAGTAATATTAGGTATTGCTTCAGGGTCATTTGCACAGTAAAAACTTAAACTAAATTGAATCTGCTGGTTTAAACTCAAAATCAACCACATTGTAACAAGCGAAACTTGATATGGATCTAATCCATTTTTTAATGAAATTTCGTTGGAACTCTCATCTATAAATGAATTCCAATACTACCTGTTGAATTAGAAAGAATTTTATAGTTCTTCAAGGTCCTAAATTACCTCCATACTGTACAATTGTTCGACAAACATGTTTGTAGAAGCAGTGTGGTCAAATTTTATTATGAAAACACAAATTTTACAAAATACAACACAACTGAAATTTTATTAAGTTTGACAAACAATGTTTGCCCGTGGCCAGTGTGGACGCGACACCAAACAAAATATTTGTAAGTGGGGAGAACAGGTTTTGGAGTGCGCCGCAAATTCAGGAGACACAGTTTGGAAAAACAGTAATTTTTTGTTTGACAAACAATTATTGTTCAAACTTTTAAAAATTTTTGTCCGAGTCCCTCAACTAACATGTTTCTGTGGTGGACCCGGCTTAAAGTTCACTTGAAAAACGTATTGGATTGTTGCTATTCTCCTATCATTCATCGGTGGTTTTTTCCTTTTCAAATATAGAAAAAGTTTTTGGCATTAAAATTCAATAAATATTTGTTGTTTGTTAGGAGTTTATGTGTGCGGCAACACTAGTACGTCATCTGGACTAACAGTGACCCTGACGCGGGAGGGTGGAGGCAATTTTGCACTGGAAGCCGGAGCTCTTGTGCTGGCAGACCAAGGCTGCTGTTGCATTGATGAGTTCGACAAAATGTCATCTCAACATCAGGTAGGCCCATAATTACAAGTTTCATTCATTCATATCAATTATTCTAATTTCTCTTGATAATTATTATTATTATTGCTTTAGTTTTCTCTGGTCAAAAAAGGTTCATTGTAAGAGCTAAATCATTACTGGTTTCACATTGAGATTGTTAGGGTTTTCTCTTATGCCTCAATCAATTTGCTACTTCGGCCCAACATAAATCTTATTCAGTCATTCACTGAATTCAATAAGAATAAATAGTTATTTGTATATCTAGAGTGAAAAATGTCACTTTTTCTCCCTGAAGGGAAAGATTGTTGCCCGAGGCGAATCCGAGGGCAACAATTTCCCTGAGGCAGAAAAAGCATTTTTCACTCGTGATATACACAACATTTTTCCTCCACCTACATTTTTATAAAAACTGCAAATAAAATAATTTTCAAAAACTTACATGACCAGTAACAATGTGTTATAACATAACCTAAAAAGTAAACAACTGGCTTGTAATCACAGTTCACCGTCGACAGCGCTATCTGTCGACAAAAGTTGTAACAACAATGGCCGACTCAACTACAACACTATGATGAAGTTCCAGTTTCAAATTTGATTAGTTAATGAGGAATATTCGTTGGCTGGTATTTTGAATAACATGGAATATAAAAAAATATTCAAACATTTTTATAGTATACTGATATGATCATTTGATATTGATCAAATGTCTGGTTAAGGTATTAAATTTAGTTGGTTTAATGACTACTCTATATGCTTCCTCATCTGAGCTTAGACCTTCTAACCTATTTCAAATGTAAGTTTTTAAAATAAAGATGCTTCTAATGCTATTTAAATGGAGTTACTTTTATGCTCTAGGGAGTTTTTTTTTTTACTGAGAGCGAAAAAGTGACACTTTAGTATTATGTTCCAGGGTGTAAAGTAAGCACTCTAGACAGTAGATGGAGGAAAACACTATTTACCCCCCAAATAGCATTTAAAAAGATCAGTATCACCGATGAGATCTCAGGGTTTTATATGAGTTCAGGCCGTGCATGGAAGTAAGCTTCCTACATATATCAAGTAATTCATAAACTGTTCTTATAAATTATGTGATAGCACTCAACACGTTGTGATTTTTCCTTTAATTTAATTTAACTTGTATAGCGCTTTTGATTAATTCCCTAATTATGCGTAGAAAGGCCTAAAACGAGCTCGTTTGATTTATCACTCACATTAATGACGTTCTTGATGGTCTCGTGGATTGAATTAATTATTTCCAATAATTAATTAGGCAGGTCCCTTTCGTCACTGCTGGGCTAACGCGCGGTCCAGATTTCTTATAGATTTCTCTCTGAATTAAAGATATTTTTATGGGGAATGAATACAATTACGAACTCTTCAATAACACTGAGTTCACAGATAATTTAACATTAATTACAAATATTTCACATTTAAGAAAAAGGGTTTCTCTTAATAATTATTATTATTATTGCTTTAGTTTTCTCTGGTCAAAAAAGTTTCATTGTAAGAGCTAAATCATTACTGGTTTCACATTGAGATTGTTAGGGTTTTCTCTTATGCCTCAATCAATTTGCTACTTCGGCCCAACATAAATCTTATTCAGTCATTCACTGAATTCAATAAGAATAAATAGTTATTTGTATATCTAGAGTGAAAAATGCCACTTTTTCTCCCTGAAGGGAAAGATTGTTGCCCGAGGCGAATCCGAGGGCAACAATTTCCCTGAGGCAGAAAAAGCATTTTTCACTCGTGATATACACAACATTTTTCCTCCACCTACATTTTTATAAAAACTGCAAATAAAATAATTTTCAAAAACTTACATGACCAGTAACAATGTGTTATAACATAACCTAAAAAGTAAACAACTGGCTTGTAATCACAGTTCACCGTCGACAGCGCTATCTGTCGACAAAAGTTGTAACAACAATGGCCGACTCAACTACAACACTATGATGAAGTTCCAGTTCAAATTTGATTAGTTAATGAGGAATATTCGTTGGCTGGTATTTTGAATAACATGGAATATAAAAAAATATTCAAACATTTTTATAGTATACTGATATGATCATTTGATATTGATCAAATGTCTGGTTAAGGTATTAAATTTAGTTGGTTTAATGACTACTCTATATGCTTCCTCATCTGAGCTTAGACCTTCTAACCTATTTCAAATGTAAGTTTTTAAAATAAAGATGCTTCTAATGCTATTTAAATGGAGTTACTTTTATGCTCTAGGGAGTTTTTTTTTTTACTGAGAGCGAAAAAGTGACACTTTAGTATTATGTTCCAGGGTGTAAAGTAAGCACTCTAGACAGTAGATGGAGGAAAACACTATTTACCCCCCAAATAGCATTTAAAAAGATCAGTATCACCGAGGAGATTTCAGTCTGGCTTTGCTCCACTGAGTACTGTTGGTACCGTATGTCTCTTTTCGCACGTCCTATCCCCTCTCTTGCTTCCTGAGTTTTGTTTTCATTGAACTGGGTTGTTTTCTTTTTTTTGTATTTTGAAACCAGGGTTCATATTGTGAGAAGAGAGTGTCAACCTGCGACTCACTGTCATACACAAAATTCTCCTTATCT
Source organism: Nilaparvata lugens (assembly GCF_014356525.2). Taxonomy (NCBI): domain Eukaryota; kingdom Metazoa; phylum Arthropoda; class Insecta; order Hemiptera; family Delphacidae; genus Nilaparvata; species Nilaparvata lugens. The sequence goes on from NC_052507.1 coordinate 34,817,715, forward strand.
TGGCAGTGCTGAAGGAAAATTAATTTGCTAGTTTTAAGTTGTATGTATTGTTTTGTTTTCTACATTATTTTATAATGTTGTATCTTAAAATTTTTCAATTTTATTTATACTGTTTTAATATCATCAAGTTAACTGTATTTTTTCAAGAAATGAATTTCAATTAACATTTACATTTTCAATTTTTCTTAATTCTTGCAATGAATCCCTTGAGCTTAATGTATAGTAAGGTCCACGTTATAATGTCAGTATTTGATTAACATTGGTGTTGCTATCCTTGTCTATCATTCGACAAAGCAGATAGCGTTAACCTTTTCTAGCTCCGCAACGCTACCAGATCGTTATCCATCAATTTAGAAATATAATCTGGCAAGGCAGAGAATCAGCATCGCTGTTCTCCTATCTTTTTCCACTGTCATATAACGTGGACCTCACTATAGTTTATTTTGGCAATGAAACATGATTAAGTGATAGATTGAATAATAAAAAAACTATAGTGAGATTTCACCATAAACTATCAGCGATGGTTGAATGGAAAGCTATGGTGTTAGCATAGAATAAACCAACTTTCTCTGGTGTTGGTTATAAGAAATGATGACAGTTTGAAGTGAATCTCAGTAAGTGGCGAATTGTCGACAGGCTCTGCTGGAAGCAATGGAACAGCAAGTGATCAGCATCACGAAGGCGGGCATAATTTGCACGCTGCCAGCTCGAACATCCATCTTGGCAGCAGCCAATCCGGTTGGCGGCCATTACAATCGGGCAAAAACTGTTTCAGAAAACTTACGACTCGGATCTGCTCTACTGTCCAGATTTGACCTGGTTTTCATTCTTCAAGATCGACCAGATGAGGTGAGAATAGTCATTCGAAGTTTTCAATATTCTCCTTAGTAATATCAAATCATTTCTTGGAATTGAAGGCGGATGTGGATTTTATCATTGCCGAAGGTGATTTATGGAGATGTCCTCCATGCTCCAAGCTGAGGAGACAGAGCATGAAAGCCGTGTCTGCAGCTGAAGACGGCAACCCTACCCTATCGCAGATAATCTTTATGCTAGACGAGGCAAAGCGGGATAGGGATCGGATGGAGAAGGACTTCAATAATTCATTTGAATTCGTTAACAGTAAAATAGATGACCAAACAAGCACTATTAAAAATCAGATAATAAAACTAAATGAGTGTCTCAGATTGATTGAGGATTTGAAAAGGGAAAACGCTAAACTCAAACGAGAAGTTTGTGATCTCGAGGTAAGGCTCAAGGATGTAGAACAGTACTCACGGTCCAACTCGTTGGAGATTCATGGGGTACCTGAGGCTGCAAACGAGGATGTATATGAGACGGTTCGAAGGGTGTGTTCCGCGCTCGACGTTAATATCTCGCGAGATAGGATTGATGTGTGTCATCGACTGGAGAAGCAGAAACACGAGAAACGTCCCGTAGGAATTATTGTGAAGTTTGTCAGAAGAGAGGACAAATTTGCAGTAATAGGAAAGAGGAAGATTAAGCGGAACTTGTCTACTCAGGACCTCGGTTTCCAACAGAAACCCCCGGCTCCGGTCTACATCAATGAGAGTCTCAGTCCAGGAAGGAGAAAGATATACGCTGCTGCCAGGGACGCAAAGAAGAGTAAGAACTACACGTATCTATGGGTGGACAAGGGGAGGATCTTCATGAGGAAAGAGCAGGGCAAACCATGTGTGAAAATTTCTTCGTTGAGTGATTTTGAAAAATTGTGACTTTCTTGTTCTATAGTAGTGCCTTTCAACCAGGAAATACCAATGACTACCTTTATATTATCCTTTTTAAAATCCGATTTTGCAGTAGGCCTACTGTCACTGCCAACGTTTTTGAAATCTACTTATACGGTGATTCGTTTCCTTGTAATCAATCTTCATCCTCTCATGTTTATATTTTGTCATTATGTTGAAAATTGTTCAATTTTCAGTCTCTTGGTCATCCCAAATGTTCTTTTATATCACACTAGAAGAGAGTGTCTTGGGTCTACTTTGAGCATTATATATTCATTCTATTATTTAAACTTTTCTTTCCATTATTACTATGATGAATGATCTGATAAATAGTTTCGAAGATGAAATAGCAAGTGAGTCCTACAACACTATTGAGGTGGATGATATCTTTACTTTTAATCCACAGAATCATACAGATGAAGCATGTGAGAATTTTTTAAACATTTGTCACATGAATATAAGGAGTATGAATAGGAATTTTGACGACCTAGCTTATATTCTGCAAAACTGTGAGACGAACTTTGATATAATTGCTCTCAGTGAGACCTGGATTGTAAATAGTGCCCCGAACTATAATTTGAGTGGCTATTCAATTCTTAATGCACCAGGTAAACTAAATAGATGTGATGTGATTTGCATTTTTACTAGAAATATTCTTAAAGTAGAGACTATAATTTTCGATATACTTGAGTCAAATTCTTTAATATTGAGTATAATAATGCCCGATACAAATATAAGATTCACTATTGTTGCTATTTACCGATCTCCCTCTTCAAACTTGCAGATTTTCCTAGATTGCCTCAGGGATTGTATTGCTTTTTTGAATCATATAAATTGCCAGAATATAATAATTACTGGTGATATAAATCTTGATATAAACCAAAACACGAACACTGTAAGTGAGTATTTCGATATTCTTTTATCGAATAGATTCAAATCTTTTATCAACAAACCCACTCGTGAGTCAAACGGATCAAATTCTTGAATTGATCATATTTTCTACAAAAAAAACAATATATTTTTATCATAAATACATTATCGGGTCGATAATGAAAACAAGTATTACCGACCACTACTTAACAAGCATTACTCTCTGTCTTGACGAGAATAGAAAAGAAACAAATCCAAGTGTACATTTAAAAAAATCTATAAATTGCATTGAATTAATAAGGAATCTTAAGAATTATAACTGGACTGACTTATACTCACAGCTTGAATCAAATGTCGATGATGCAGTTGATATCTTTTTCAATACATTAATCAAAGAGATGGATAGGGCGACTCAGATAAAAACAGTAGCAAATAGACTTAAACCACTCAAGCCCTGGATAACGACCGGACTCATTAAATCAATAAGAAAGCGCGATACAATGCATCGAGCGCTGAAAAAACAACCTTTGAACTCCGTTCTTAAATCTCAATACGCAAATTATAGAAACCTTTTAAATAACCTCCTAAGAAAAACAAAATATGACTACTACAATAATAAATTGCGTCAATGTAGAGGAAACTCTAAAAAAACATGGGAATGTATTAATGACCTGTTAAATGCTAAAAAAGTTAAAAAAATACCCAGCATAGATGCAGAAGTTTTAAACCATCATTTTTCGAATGTAGGTCAATTGTATGCAGATAAAATAATAATGAATGAAAATCCTAGGGCACGAACTCATATTGATTCGATAATCCCTCTACATGATTCCTTTTATTTGACTGAGACGGATAATAATGAAATATTGGACACAATAATGTCTCTGAAAAGTAATTCTTCTCCTGGAGTTGATAATTTGAGTCCAGTATGCCTGAAAAGAGTGGCTACTCACATCTTGAATCCTCTTAGAATAATCATAAATAAATGTTTTCTCATAGGTCATTTTCCAAAACAATTTAAAGTGGCCAAAGTAGTGCCTCTTCATAAGTCAGGTGTTCAACAAATCCTACAAACTATCGCCCAATAAGCTTGATAAATAATCTGGCTAAAGTTATGGAAAAATAATTAAAAAAATACTTGTAAGCTACTTGGACAAATTTAATATTATAAATATAAATCAGTATGGGTTTAAAACTAAAAAATCGACAGAAGATGCTTTAACTCAGTTACTTGAGATAATAATAGAAAGAAAACCTTAACTACTTTTTTAGACTTGGCAAAAGCCTTTGATACCATATCGCAGTCTAGACTCTTGGAAAAGATGGAACACCTAGGAATTAGAGACTCACCACTTACATTGTTCAACAAACCTGCGTTTAGATAGTATACCTACTAAAATGATTAAAAATAACTTTAATGAATTACAACAACCCTTAATGCACATCATAAACCTGAGTATCAATACAGGAAAATTTCCAACATCATTAAAAACATCTACAAAGCAGGACCAAAGTCAACAATAAGCAATTATAGGCCAATCTCTCTTCTTACAGTTGTTAGTAAAATAATAGAAAAATGTGTTAAAGTTCAGCTCACAAGATACCTTGTTAGGGAAAATATTATTGCAGACGAACAATATGGATTCATTACCAACAAAAGCACCTCAGATGCTTTGTTTGACCTAACCAAAGAGATAGCTACAAAATTAGGAAATAAGAAGAAGGTTTTGATTACATTTTTAGATATAGCAAAAGCTTTTGATGCGATTGATAGGACAAAGCTTTACAAAAAACTAGAAACAATAGGAGTGAGAAATAGAGAATTGGAGTGGTTCTCTAGTTATCTAGGGAATCGCTCACAAATTGTCTCAATCAATGGATCTCTTAGCAAACTATTACCAATAGAGTACGGAGTAGTCCAGGGCAGTACATTGGGCCCTCTATTGTTCTTGATTTATATTAATAATATAAGCAGATTGAAAATTAAAGGGAAACTGTTCTTGTTTGCGGATGATACGGCTGTGGTATCTGAGGGCTGCACGTGGGGTGAGGCATACAAGCACGCATCCCATGACCTTGCCAAAATTAGAAATTGGTTTGACCATAACTCTCTTACAGTCAATATTGAAAAAACCAAACATCTTCCATTTATTGGTCGACAAGATATTGACTGTGATCGCTATGTGTTAAGGATGCACACCTGTGACGATCCTCAGTCGGAGGCCTGCGGCTGTGGCATAATTGAACGGGTTGCTCATTATAAATATTTAGGAGTCATCCTGGATAGTAAATTAAGCTGGGTTCCTCATGTACAAGGGCTGAAGAACCGTTTGAGAAAATTAATCTATGCCTTCTCACGGCTGGGCCAAGTGCTTACTGTGGATCGCTGCAGGACTGTGTACTTTGCGTATGTGCAGTCTTTGCTGCAGTATGGCATTCTGGCGTGGGGAGGTGCGTCATTGGCGGTCTTGAAGCCTCTTTCGGTCGCCCAGAGGTTGATAATTAAAACCATATTACAAAAAAACCAGCGTTTTCCCACCAATCTACTATTCAATATATTTCCAGTAATGAATGTTAGGCAGATTTTCATAAAAACTTTAGTAATTTACATTTTCAATAATAAGGACACTTTTTTCAGAGAGATTCAACACAGTCATCTAACCAGAAACCAAACAATGTCACGTTTATTTAATCCTACTATTAGTATCAGTTTGCAAAGGCACAATTCATTTTACATTTCGCAATGGCTGTATAGAAACCTTCCTCCAGAAATAGTTGAGGCTGGGGCGGGCCGAGTCACTGTAGTGTTAAAGCACAGAATTTCTGAATGGTTAATGTATGTTGGATGGCAGGATGCAGAGAATTTAATCAAATCACCTTATGTTTGAAATTCAAATTTTAATCTGTTTTTCTTACCAAATACATCTTGCAAAAAGCAATTCCGGCTGTTCTGGTGTGATGAAAATAATAATTATTAATAAATTATAAAAATAGGTATTATTCAAGCCGATTGTCTAATTTTCTTCCAATGGATCTATCTTTCTTCCTTCTCAAATTCAAATTGATTTTTTTTATATAATTAATCCTAAAAATATATTAAATATAATCTATTTTTATTTCATTTACCATATGTATCTTATACTTATAGCCCAATATTTTTTATTGTAACACAACTAATCTTAAGAACTGCTCCCACACACGGACGTAATAGTCTATGTGGGTTCTAATATTCATTTTATAATTGTAATTGTGTTGTTAAAATTGTATGATACGTGAATAAATATATTGAAATTAAAAAAAAATTGAAAATTGTTCAACAGCTACCTATCGGATCGTCATCAACTGCTAACTCTAAATAACGTTACTAGTAATAAAAAACTCACAGAATATGGCTTGCCACAGGGAACAGTTCTTTCTCTGATTCTATTTCAGATCTATATAAATGACCTGCTCAAACTGGATATTGATCATTGTAATATTATATCATTTGCTGATGATACCGCGTTAACTTTTACTGGCCATTCTTGGGAAGAGGTGTAACAAGTGGCAGAGAGTGGTCTGAAGGTAGCAAAATCATGGCTTAATGAACACCTGTTAACTTTAAATACTGACAAAAGCGTCTTTATGACTTTTTCACCTACTGCCGCAACACAACCTCAGGCATTGGAAAGCATTAAAATACACAGAGTTGACTGTAATAATCAGAGTCTTACAGACTTCTGTCCTTGTCCAGAGATCCATAAAAAAGAGCAAGTAAAATATCTAGGGATTCTGATAGATCCTCATCTCAGGTGGGACACTCATATAAATAATATGTGCTTAAAACTTAAATACCTAATATATAAATTTTATCAAATTAGACAACTGAATAACTTGGAAATTACAAAATTAATTTACTTCTCATATGCACAATCGGTTATACAATATGGTATACGGGCTTGGGGTGGGGCTTTGGATACACATTTCAAAAAGCTATTTATAATTCAAAAATATATACAGTAATTAAAACTATGCTAGGCAAGCCCAGACGTTATCCCAACTGTGATCTATTCAATGATTTTAAAGTGTTAACCGTTCGACAGCTCTACATAAAAAACCTAATATTTTACATAAAAAACCTAATATTTTACATAAAAAACAATAAACATAAATTTAATAAGCGTGTAACCGGTTCCAACTTGAACTTACGCCCTACTAGAGAAATATTTCAGCAAAATAGAATGGACTTAAATGTGAGTAGAAGACAATTTTCTTACGTCTCTCAGAGGCTGATAAATTTAATCCCGACTAAATTCATAGAAAATATGAGCGGTAGCAGAAAGCTCAGGAATGAAATTGAGGAGTGGATATGTGGGATTGACATTGAGGAGGAAATATTCTAGAGGCCAACTAATCCTTTCTTTAGAATATCATATATTTCTCGTTGCTCTTTTTCCCATCTTTTCAAGACGCTTGTCACTGTTTTTGATTTTACTTAGACTTTCTTCATTTTTTTCCCGCGTAAATCGGTTTTATTGAATTAATAGTATTTCTCCCTCAGTATTTCCTTGTAGTATTTTGAACAATTTTGTACTAAATTTAACTTTTGCCTTTATTTGTTACTTTACTGATGCTCAATTTGACTGGTTTTAGACTCAATTGTTAAAAATTTGACTGGTGACAGAGGTTTATTTATTTATTCATTTTTTTATTTATTCTTTTTATGTTATATATTTATTGTATAGATGTTTAGGTACTTCAGGAAATTATATTTTATTTGTTTTTTTTTCAGGTTTTATTATTATTTATTTTTTGTTTTTTACTATTGCTCTAATTCTGTTTGTGTGAAATTGCAAAAAGACTTCTTTTTTTTATTTTAGTTACCAAAATCAAGTGACTGTCTCGTTCATATTATAATGTACAATAACAATAGTGTAGAACTTCAATCACAGCTGTTAAGCTACTGAAGCTCTTTTCTTTTTTTCCATCATGATACTGTTTCTTTATAATAATTACATTGTAAAAATATTTGTAAAATATGTCAGTGTTGTGAATAAATTTCAATTTCAATTTTGCCGTGCTACCATTTTTCCTTAAACGGTTGGAATAGCATTTAACACCTATCAAACCAAGGACAGTTGTCGGCTCCAATAAAATAGATTCTTGATAAACTGTGAATGGATCTATTGCCTATGAATGAGAAATCCAGTTTTCAGAGCAAATTAACTTATAATCTTCAGATGAAAATACACAAAATACAGAAAGAGAAAATATCTTAAGACTAATTATTTCAAATAACTACAAACTAAAATACTTATCTAGTTTACAGTTGAAACACAGTGGCTATTGGCTTTACTACACTAATAGCTAATGATGCACAAAAATTTATATAAAACTCAATTTAAAACATTAATAAATTCACTTAAACAGACAATAATTCAGAGCACAAAATTACACAAGCAACAGCCAGCCATGTTTTCCGAAGAGAAAGAAGGGCTGAACAGGAAAAGCAAAGTTGAAAGTCACAAAGACAACGCCCTGTTCAATATCGATCTCCACAGACATATCATCAAAAAAATTATAACTTATAAGTTTAGAATTCACATTCTACATCTGTTCTCAATAAAACTTTATTTGAAAATGTTATTTTAAATTTTTATATATATCTCGAATTAAATAAACTGTTTATTTAGTAATTTTTTAACCCTGCCTCGGTGACACCATGGAACAATGCAACAAACATTTACGATAATAATTCTCCGTCAAAAAGTTTATCCGTCTATTGATAACTCTGACATTTACTATAAAGTTCCATAGATCTCGAATTGAAGATTCGATTCAAATGTGAGAAGAAAAATGTAATATTACAAATACCCCCCTCTTGACATAAAAAAATTTTACTGTTTGAAAATTTAAAGAAAAAATTTACATTGACCCTAATGAAAATTGTTGAAATTTAAATTCGAGAACAGTAACAATTTTTTCTAGAAAAACATTACATGTCATCCAAAAATATTGAAAATTATTATAAAAATTCATCAATAGCGTTTGTTATATGTTTCCAAACAATATCTCAAAATATAGAATATCAATATTACTTTTGATTTAGCTTTATAATTTAAAGAAAAATATCTCAACAGAAAGTTAATATGTAAAGAATAGTTTTTTTTTTTTTTAAATTGCACATAAATTTAATAGATAGAAAAATTCAATTTTTATTGCATAAAAGAAATTAGTATGTCGAATGAAAAAATTTATTATTATTATTTATATATATATATATTTTTTTTAAATGAATTGATGAATTGTTACATTTAATTTTCACATAAAATTTCAATAAATCAAAAAATGTTCATTTCTTTCACTATTGACGCGGTTGATTTTATTGATGCACATTTTGGAAAACAGTCCGTTAAGGCACTCAGTATGATTTTCAGTTAAGTGTGACCCCAATGTGATGACGTTAAGTGTTTGGCTGATCTGGATGCACGTAGTGTTGGGCTGATACTTGTAGTCGATTGCTGCATACCAAACTCGATACAGGTGACATCTCAGTTAGCATTGCTTCATGTTTGTAGTAGACGGCTGCATTCCAAACTCAATACAGAGTCACATAAATTTTGTATCATATTTGTAATTATACAATGTACATTTCAGGCTTGAAATGACAATGTAATTCGTTTTTTGGAAAAGAGATAGACGCTGCATACAGGATTAATTTAGGTGAGGATTAATTTAGGTAAGGTTTGGTTTTTTGATATTTTCAGCTTTCAAAGTTAGAGTTCTGCATACAGGATAATTTAGGAGAGGATTTTTGAATCAATTCTTTCATGATACTGTGACTGTTCTTCTGAATTCAAAGTTGTGAATGTGAACATGGATGGCAATTACCTCCAGGTAATGCAGTAGTGTTGAAGGTTGAGATACAGAGTCAGCAATAAGCATTGGCATTGCTATTGGCGTATGCTTTGGTGTCGGCTTTGGCATCGGCGTTGATATTGGCATTGGCGCAGGCATTGGCATTGGCATAGGCATTGGCATTAGCATTGGCGCAGATTTTGGCATCAGCACAGGCATCGGCGTTGATTTTGGTGTTGGCATCAGCATTGGCGCAGGCATTGGCGTAGCTATTGGCATTGGTGCAGCATTGGCGCAGATTTTGGCATTGGCGCAGGCATTGACGTAGCTATTGGCATTGGCGCAGGCATTGATATCAGCACAGGCATCGGCGTAGATTTTGGCATTTTGGCGTAGTTATTAGTGTTGATATTGTCGTAGGTATTAGTGTAGGCATCAGCCTATTGAGTCGAGTCGAGGCAGTGGTAGAGGACGGTTGTTTTCCAAGCAGCTCCGGTTCAGATAAGATAGCCTGTTTACTTCTATTTCTTGATTGTCAATTTTAATACTGAACTTTCTCATAACCTAGAAATTGTTTCTTTTTTATGTATAAATATTGATTAATATAGCCCAATCGTAGCAAATATTACTAATCACTTAACACCATAATTATTTAATATTTATTTTTCCTTCTGACTCCTATACTTTTAATTCGTCGACTGATATTACTGAGTCTGTACGGCAGCATTGAGAGTTGTCAGAATTTATTATTCCAGTTTTAAATAATAGAGAACATTAAAAATATATAAATATTTTTCTGAACCTCAGCTCATCTAGAAAATTTGTTAATAGACTGTTACAATACGTGAAGAGTTTCTAGTGATTATTCTTCAATAGATCTCTGGTAATTCACACTCCAAATTTTATTTCTTTATCATCTCAAACAGTTGAACAATTCAGTTAGGCTGATTGATAAGTTTTTAATAAATTGTAATTCCATTGGGATTTGGATTAGTTACTGATCTGCTTCTCACAACGAATCAACTAATTAATTACTCAATAACTTTTCAAACAACAATTACCTATTTCAGAGACTTTTTCGATATTCTAAGTGGCAAACATACATTCTTTTGTGTTCCACTTGTCCTTGTAAGCGGTGTACAGGGGTATATTATTATTGTAAACTCTGTGCAGCCTTGCTCTGGGCATTTTTCGGGCTTGTCCCGGAGGCGGACGGGATACGCCCGATATTTATTTGTTGGAATCAAAAGGGCCACATTAATTAACAGTAACTTGGTTCTCAGTGAGGGGCAGACTAAATCTCGGTGTTTGCTTGAAATAGGATATTTTAACTGAAAAGTTCTATACATACTCTACGGTACGAACTCTTCAAAGATTTCTATAAAAGAATACGAGTAAATTAATTTCTTATCGTTTCCTTTCAACATCAAGCTACAATATAGTACAGTACTACCGTTTCGTGTTTTTGAGTGTCTCTTTCCTAGCTAGCGTTTATCTCTGATTGTCGACGTTGACTCTGGAGCTTATCGTGTGATAGAGTCCCAAAACAAGAGATAAACCGGCATCTCTAACCTCTATAAAAAATCGTTACTTTAACTTGCTATATTGATTCCTGACGCCGTGCAGACTGATATCAGTTGTAACTTTCACTATTATTGACCAGACAGAATAAATTTTCAAACGTTTTTATCACAGAATATCACTTTCTGTATCAGAATATTACTTTCTGAATCAGAATATTACTTTCTGTAATATTTAACATAACTTTGATGTAACTTTCTGTTACATAGACAGAATACATTGTACTTTAATATAACTTTCTGTTACATAAACAGAATAAATTGGACTTTAATATAACTTACATATACATTATAACTTGAATATAACTTTCTGTTATTGGGTATCTGTAAAAGTTAAATCTCTAATCATCTTCCATGTATTTATTCTGAAGACTCCTTGCATTATTTTTCACCCACATACTGCTTTATATTTATTGTGAATAACACATTACATGTAATTTTAATTACATCACTATTACAATAATTACTATTAATCCTGTCAAATATAATCCTAATTAATCGTCTGTATGGATGTTTCTAATTCTAATTTAATTCCTCTATCAATATTACATTACTAACACTTGAATCCAATCATACTATTTTTTTTCTCTCTCATCCTAAATAGAGCATATTTGTAAGTTATTATTCATATTCTTTTCTACTAAATCTCAGGACATACCTAATTGAGGTTTACTATTGATACTCTGATTACAAGAGAGGATTGCAATGGAGGATTTCATAATAGGGAGAACTAATAAGGGAAACCCTAAGTTGACTTTTCGCTATTTTACTTACAGGTTTACAAATATTAATGCTGCTGGTTTACGCCAATGGCGTTGCTTAAACAAAAAATGTAAGGCTGCTTTGAAAACAGACGGGGAAATAACAAAGATAGTAGAAATGAGTCAGTCAATCTCACATAATCACCCCCCTCCTGACAACAGATCCGATTATATCGGCGAAGACTCTCTTAATGAAGAGACAACTATTGTTGACGACTTCGACTCTCTCAACGATACGGATAATGTTCTGTCCTCCGTTTCTGGTGTACCGACGGATACTGATTGCAGCACTCCGATAAATTTAAATTCTTCCCTCCACCCTGGTCCAAATGAATCGAATGAATTGAATTTAAACAATAACACATGCATTGATTCATTGAAAAAAGAAAATCTAGACTTGATTGAACAGATGGCTGTATTGAGACAGCAATGGAATGATGCGTTGAACCATTGCATTGAGGTGGACAAGCAGCTAATAGAGTGCAGGGAGGTAACTGATCGCATGAAGATTAGTATAGAGGTGCTGGAAGCTGAGAACTCCACTTTAAAAAATGAGAAAGAAACACTCGATCTAGAGATAAAAGACCTAAAATCATTCTATTCACCAGGCAGCACAGCCCAGCGCCGACAACAGAATCTCATTACAGTACCGACAGATAACTCTTTCAGAATCTTTCAGAGCGGTAACACGGAGGCGGACGACAAAATTGATAGAGTTTGTAATGAAACTAAGAAAACTCATAAGAAGAAAAAAAGAAGGAGAAAATTGTTGGTGATGGCCGACAGTCACGGTAGGGACCTGGGATGGGATCTGAACAACGATCTGCGAAATGATGACTTTGAAGTGACAGTGGTTGCTAAACCTGGCGGAAATTTCAAAGCAGTAACACGTGACTTGGCTCAAATGACAAAAGACTTTGATTTTGAAGACAGAGTTTTGGTAATGGCCGGAACCAATGATATGGACGACGAGTGCACGAGACATAAAACTCAAATTGACCTGCAACCTGTTTTTGAAACTGCAAAACGAACGAATCTATCAATATGTACTGTACCCTGTAGATATGACAGACCACAAATGAACTTTCAAGTCACGAAATTTAATGAATGGCTGACCAGGGCAATATCTCGTACTGATGATATAGATATATTGGACCTAGCGAAATTCGAAAGAGGAGATTATACTCGGCATGGCCTACATTTGAACAAGAGTAGTGGAAAAGAGAAGTTGAGGAAACTTATTACAAGACACGTTATTGGCAAAAGAACCAATAAGGATGTTACTGGGCTTAGTAAATCACATGTAAATAGAGTAAATAGTGTAGAAATTGGCTGCTTTGGAGTTTCAAATTTGGATTCATATAATAGCAGATCAAATAATTTTTTATAAGTGCCAGTGAATCTTGTGCAGATTATCAAGCAAATACAATAGACAGACAAAAGACTCATCCTCATAGAAACAATAAGCAGGACCATAAGAATAGGAATGATAGAATAACAAAAAACTCACCTAGATATAATAGACCATTAACAATATTCCATCTCAACATCCAAAGAGGACTGCAAAGTAAACTAGACAGACTGCTTATCGAGATAGACAAATATTCTCCAGACATATTGATCATTTCGGAACATGGTTTGAGATTTGAGCAATTAAATATAACAAATATTGAAGGATATAGACTGTTAAGTGAGTACTGCCGGTCAGAAAAAATGTGGGGTGGCATTGCACTATTCGTAAAAAATGACATATCTTTGGAGATTGAAAAGATTCAACTAGGTGATTTAAGTGAGCCAGCTGAACAAATCTTTGAAACTGTAGCAATGAAGTTGAAATATGGATCTCGTAACCTCATTCTGATAGGAACTTATCGGTCCCCAAGTGCTAACACAACAGCTATATTCTTAGAAAAATTAGCCCATCTTCTACAGCACCAAGCAAGAAATAATAATCATATTGTTATTTTGGGGGATGCGAATTTTGATATTTTAAAAACAGACAACCAAGGAGTAAAAGACCTGCAAAATTTACTGATTGAATATGGGTGCCGGATTTGTGACATTCCTATAACAAGGAAAACTCAGAGCACAGCATCCAGTATTGATGGCTGCTACACAAACATACAGAAGGAAGACATACACGTTCTAGCAGAAAGCTCAGCTATATCCGATCATCACCATTTAATATGTAAAATAAAAAATAAGAACAGAGCCCAGGAACCAACATTTCAATACTCTCGAAATTCTTCAAATGCAAAACTGTCTGATTTAAAAAATCTACTAAAATCAACAAACTGGGAATCAGTATACACACCAGCCTCTGTTGAGATGAAATATAACAACTTTTTAAGGATAATGCGCAATTCTCTTGACCAGATTATGCCCAGGATATCAAAAAAGATTAATACAACTAAGAAAGCCATATTTTGGGACAGCAAAATTATCCAATTGAAAGCCCATTTAAAACAAGACCAAGACAGATATACACTTACAGGATCAACTAATGATAAAATAAAGTACCAAGAATCTAAACAAATCTATGATATGGAAGTGAAAAAGAGAAGAAAACAACATGCCATAACCAAAATCATGCAGTCTGATAATAAAACGAAAGCAATTTGGAAACATGTAAATAAAGAGCGGAACAAGCAGTGCAGTCATTCCAAAAACATCAGCCTTGTTGACAAGGGCAATCAAATTATGGATCCACACTTGATCAGTAATATTTTCAATGAACAGTTTACAACACCAAACCCTCATCCTAACCAACAGAATAGTACTCAAATAGTTCCAAACAAAAACATACCAGCTCTCTTAACATTCAAAAGAATTACACAGTCTCATTTGGACATTCTTTTCAATAGACTTAAATCAAATAACTCAACTGGATTTGACGAGTTATCGGGAAGGATGATAAGATACTGTAAAAAAGAAATAATCAAGCCCATATTACATATTATAAATTCTTCTCTTAGTCAAGCAGCCTTACCCACGAAATTAAAGATAGCCAAGGTACATCCCACACACAAAAAGGGAGACAAACAAGATCCTAACAATTATAGGCCGATAGCCAACCTGCCCATTGTATCAAAACTTCTGGAACGAACAGTTTACGATCAGTTAGTCAACCATCTGGAGAATAATAAACTGATAACAAGTTTCCAACATGGGTTTAGGAAGGGGCGGAGTACTAACACAGCTATAGCCGACTTATGCAGCACAATAAATGAGATCTGGGAGGATAAAAGGATAGCATCAGGACTATTTCTGGACCTCCAAAAAGCTTTCGATAATCTTGACCAAAATATACTGATTTCTAAGCTCAGACAGCTCAACATAAGCGAACTGGCCTTACGTTGGATCCAGAATTATTTCTCTGAGAGATTTCAATACGTGGACATATTATACCAGAACGAAACAAGCTTACAAAACATCCACTCATCTATGAAGAAAGTCACTAGGGGAGTACCTCAGGGGTCAATCTTAGGACCTCTTTTTTTCCTTATTTATATTAATGATTTCCCAGAGCTACTCACAGAAAACAAAACGTGCATCCTTTTTGCTGACGATACTACCATTATTTTACCTACCAATCAGAAAGCAAACAATAGTGGAGTTAGCCTAGCATTTGAAGAAGCCACATCAATCTGCAATAGTCTGAAACTCAATATCAACAAGAAAAAGACAACGCTCATCAACTTCACACCAAACAACTGCAATAGAGAGGATGAGGAGTTGAGAGAGGACAGCATGCTGGCGGTGGGCTCTACTAAGTTTCTTGGTGTGATGGTCGATAAGAACTTGAGCTGGAAACAGCATTGCGACTACTTATCTAAGAAATTATCCTCAGCACTTTATGTGATACGACGAATAAGAAATACTACGGATGAAAAAACGGCTCTAACTGCTTACTATTCGCTGTTTACTTCGCACCTGCGATATGGGATTGTTGCCTGGGGAGCTGCACCCCAAAACTGTCTTGACCAAATACTTAGAATACAAAAAAAGGCAATAAGAACAATTTTTCAAACGAATGTAATTGAGCACTGCAGGCCTCTGTTTCTGGAAAACAAAATTTTTACAGTAATATCTATATACATCTTGGAAACTATAATACTAGCAAAAAACTCAAATCCACCTTTAAGAGGCAATCAACATAGCTGCAACACAAGAAATAAGACCAATATGAATATCACTCGGCACCGACTAGATAAATTTCGAAGATCTCCAATTTGCACAGGATCACGATTCTTCAACCTTCTCCCGCTACATCTCAAAACTATTGAGAGCAAAAAATTATTTGTCTCAGAATTAAAAAAATACTTGATTGTAAGGCCATATTATGCAGTTTCTGAATACACAGAGGAACATACTTTCCAGCACTTGCGAAAATTATTAAGAAACTATTAAGATTTGACAATTAGATTATTTATATTAAAAATAAATAAATATATTTTTTTTTATTTATATCAAATTTTGATATTGAGATTAATAATAAAACTTGACAATTCCCCGGTCAATTGACTGTGGCGAAGAACTGAAACTGAACTGAACTGAACTGAACAGCATTGGCACAGGCATTGGCGTAGCTATTGGCATTGATTTTTGTTGTTGGCATTGGCGCAGATTTTGGCATTGGCATTGATTTTTGTTGTTGGCATCAGCATTGGCGCAGATATTGGCTTCGGCGCAGATATTGGCGTTGACATCAGCACAGGCATCGGCGTAGATTTTGGCGTAGTTATTGGTGTTGATATTGGTGTTGACATTAGCGTAGTTATTGGTGTAGGCCGCAGCGTAGATTTAGGCGTAGATATTGGCGTAGTTATGTCACACTAGTTTGAAAATCACCCAAATGTTCTTAACACTCTTCATGGCGTTCACTTGTTACTGATTTCGAGATTCACATGATAACTATTTCAATGTTAATGTCTGTGCTGTACCTGTTATCTTAAAATGCTTATAAACTAAAAAGAAAAACTTGATTAGGCTATCAATACAATCTAATACACATAAAAATTATTTTAAATATTTATGAAATTGAAATTTGTTAACATCTTATTATACAGTCAGCAATACATAAATGTGAAATATGGACATATCAATGATAAATTTAAAAAAAAAAAAAATCATTCATTTTCATCTATTCACTGTTCAATTATCAAAATTTTAATCCATTCTTCAAAATAGAAATATAATTTCATAACACCCTATATCATTATCAAAATTGTAAAACACATCAGATCATCACAACAAAATTTAATTTCAATACATATTTCAATAATTTCAGACATTTGGTCTTCTATTCACAATCATTTCATAATATGTCTGCATTTCATTATCATTTAATATAACATTTCATTTATAGCATTTATAGCAAGTTCATTTCACATTTATGATTATCATTCAGGGTTTCAAAATTATTTAGTTTTAATTTTGTTCAAAAATTGTATAAAAAGCAAATTATTTAATATTGTTAATCATCGTTTGTTGGATACTATAGTTTATTTCGACTCTTCAATGTTCTAAACACAAACTACATTTCATGACAAAACTTTACTATCAAACATTAAACAAGAAACCATTCAAAACATCAATAATATTTTGCTTCAAAGGCAAACAATATTCATAAGTAATCTGCATCTATGGCAATCAACATTATTAATCATTATTTTTGCATCTATGGCAATCAACATAAGTAATCAACACAAAAAATATTATCTCATTACTGCCTCTCTAAGTCATAACCTCTGTTATTCCTTCTTTAGGCAATAATGGGTTTCCATCTCAAAAAACAATCACATACCAGCAAAATTCTAATCAACAAACCCCACTAAAAATTCTACATACACTCCAGCATCCATTTCAAACGATAATCAATCATATCAAAATTTATAGAACAAACAGTTTTAAAATTAAAAAAAAATCAATCACAAAAACTTATTTCAATTAATAATATAACAAAACGTTTTAAATTGAACAATATATTTTTTAAAATAATTTAAAATTTAAAGACTGTATAATAAGTATAAACATTTCAAGATTATAATACCAAGATGATCAAGATGAATACTGGGTAAATAAGTTCCCTAAAAAATACAAAAAAGAGAAATAGAAAACTGGGTAAATAAATTCCCTAAAACAATACAAAGAAGAGAAAGATTAATTAGAGCCTATCCTACATGTCAGTACTGAACTTTCATGAGGAAGTATATTTAATAAAATATACTACTATGGAATTTTGTAAATTCCAAGTATGACTCTAATTGTTATAATTGTGAGCTATCACTCCCACAAAAACAACTGGTGAAGAAAAAAAATATGTTGACTATTGTGACTGGGTGGATAGTTCCTAGATGTCTGTAAGGCAATGTGATAGCAGACTCTAGTATCGGACCACAAAAACAAAAGTATGCAAAAGGTTTTACAAACATTTGTTGTTGCAGTCATAAGGTTTTTATATCGCAAACAAGTAGGTCAGATAATCGAGTCCAGCCGTATGTGGTTCACGCCCACACCTCTAAAAGAATCACACCTACTTGTCTACCAAAAATCCAAAGTATTGGACAGCAAAGAAAAAATAAAATGCAAAATGGGTTAAAAGCCCAGAAGAAAACTATAACCTAATTACATATGGCTTATGGCACAATATGCAATGAAAGATGAGAACATGGACAAAATTGCTCTGAAAAACCTAATTACCTAATATGATACCTAAAAAAAAATAGACATGATTAAAATATGTAATACATGATGAAAAAATATACCACAAGCAAACAATTATTTACACAACAATGGATAGATTTTAGAAAAGTTAAGTTTTATCAACAATTTAAAGATTAGGAAAATAAGCTACTATTTCAACTTCTAAAATTATTTCAGAAAAAAAAAACAAATTTAAATGACTATGGACAAGATTGGTAAGATATGCATCATAGAAGAAATTACTGAATATTACACAAAGACAGGAAAGAATCGAAAATTGAAAAGATTAAGGGCCAAGAAAATAGGCTACAGGAAAGAAAAAAGATACAATTATGGACTCTTACCATACGTAGTATTTACGGTCATTGCTATTCTGAATCCCGGCATGACACAGGATTCCTAATCATTGTGTGTTGGGGAATACCCTTTCATCATGTGATTCACTGTCATCATCTTGTAAATAAGCAACTTGAAACAACCTTTGAATACTAATACATCAATAGTGACTTGTGTTTTGTTTTCTTCAATAGCATGATTTTATTCATAGGTTCATTTGTTTCAACCAAGCAGTTTTGCCTACAAAAGTTAGTCATGTTCACTTGAGAATGCATTGCATACACCTTTTCAATTCTCAGTTGAAAGTTGAACTCATCAACTTGACTCAAAGCAACATTCATTTTGTTTACATTTTTCCTACCTCTACAGAAACCTGTCTCATGTAATCATTCATTTTATTTATAGTTTTCCTAACCTTCAATGTAGTAATCTGATCCATAGAAACATTCGATTTGTTTACTGTTTTCTTAACTTCAATGTAGCAATAGTACTTTCTTGATAGTTGACTTTCAATGAAGACAACTCCCTACCTACTTCTTTACTCAATTCTACACTTTCACTATGGTTGACCCTTTCAACAACAGTAACTAGGCCTACATTGTCAGAAACTTGAATGAGTTGATCTTGTAACTTAACACTACTATCATCCTGCTTCAATTGTTTTCATCTTCATCTTCATCTTTCAATGTTTCATGTGCACTTTTCAATAGAAGGTTTATACTAACCTGCTCTAGTCTTATATTAGTACATTCTTGCTTCATATCATCAAACCTAGCATTAAACTTAGCATTTTGCTCATCAAATCTAGCATTTTGTTCATCAAATCTAGCATTTTGCTCATCAAATCTAGCATTTTGCTCATCAAATCTAGCATTAAACTTAGCATTTTGCTCATCAAATCTAGCATCTAGCTTATCAAACTTTGTGTTAAGAATGCTATAAGATTCAGATCATTTTTAATGTTTGCCATTTTGTAATATGCACTGATTCATTAAAACTTGATCCCCTTGAACCGACTTCCCACTCAGCAACAAACCATTCATAACCTATCAAGATATCTATCCACTAATAATTTCTATAACCAGGGATTTCATGGTGTACCATTAGGGACATATTTATTTTGTAATTCGGTCCACCACAGGGGTAACATTTGCCGTGCTACCAATTTTTCCTTAAACGGTTGGAATAGCATTAACACCTATCAACCAAGACAGTTGTCGGCTCCATAAAATAGATTCTTGATAAACTGTGAATGGATCTATTGCCTATGAATGAGAAATCCAGTTTTCAGAGCAAATTACTTATAATCTTCAGATGAAAATACACAAAATACAGAAAGAGAAAATATCTTAAGACTAATTATTTCAATAACTACAAACTAAAATACTTATCTAGTTTACAGTTGAAACACAGTGGCTATTGGCTTTACTACACTAATAGCTAATGATGCACAAAAATTTATATAAAACTCAATTTAAAACATTAATAAATTCACTTAAACAGACAATAATTCAGAGCACAAAATTACACAAGCAACAGCCAGCCATGTTTTCCGAAGAGAAAGAAGGGCTGAACAGGAAAAGCAAAGTTGAAAGTCACAAAGACAACGCCCTGTTCAATATCGATCTCCACAGACACGTCATCAAAAAAATTATAACTTATAAGTTTAGAATTCACATTCTACATCTGTTCTCAATAAAACTTTATTTTGAAAATGTTATTTTAAATTTTTATATATCTCGAATTAAATAAACTGTTTATTTAGTAATTTTTTAACCCTGCCTCGGTGACACCATGGAACAATGCAACAAACATTTACGATAATAAATTCTCCGTCAAAAAGTTTATCTGTCTATTGATAACTCTGACATTTACTATAAAGTTCCATAGATCTCGAATTGAAGATTCGATTCAAATGTGAGAAGAAAAATGTAATATTACAATTTCAATTGTTTATCATTCAAATGAGAATATTTATAGTGAAAATGTTTAGTTCATCATCGTCGTCATTCAAGGATTAGGCTCTGTTGGCCTGTTCCGGCATCCATTTCTTTATCGGTCGTCCGACGCCTCTTCTCCCATCGGGTTTGTAGTGCCAAGCTTGAATTGGAAGTCTATTTGCTGGCATACGAAGTAGATGGATGTTTAGTTTGGTTTGGAAATGTACGGGTGTTGAAGAGAGTGGCTCTCCGCTAACGTTTGTCTCACTGCATATTGTATTGTGTTGAATTGTAGTGTTGACTAAACCTCTGTGTAATCAGATATCTAGTCTATTGTATGACTGTAATTAATTGTTTTGTAATATTTGCTCTTATGTACCTGATTATGTCCATGTATTTGAACAAATTCTTTCGACAATAAAGAATGAATTGAATCGAACTATCCATGTGGTATGATGTCTGACAACACAAATGAAAGGTGGTAAATCCTAGCTAGCGACGTTTATTCCAGTGACGACGTTATATTTCGGTTTTAGCTGTGTGGCATTTATACAGGGACCGGTATATTAATCTGACGATGTTGTAGTAATTGTTATGTTTGAACCACTGTCATTGAAAAGGCGGGAATTTTGTACATCAATTCTTGCCATTTCAGTAGCCAGTATGACGTGGTCAAGTGAACATCAAGCGATTGTGATTGAAGCTTATTTTAAAAGACTCAGTTATTTTAACACAGCTTTTATATCGCAGACATTTCAATAATTTAAATCGACACGCGCCTGTTCCCAGTAGGAATACGATCTTGTTGTGGGTAAAGAATTCCAGGAACACGTTGTCCGCTTTAAAAACGAAACCAACAGGACGAAAACGAACCGTGATAACTCCTCAAAAACGCCTGAGTAGGTGTTACACGGTCTCCACGACGTACAGCAGCGAAACATGCTGTTGCGCTAGCCATTTCTGATTGAAGTGTACGACGAATTCTCCATTCCGGCCTAAAATTTCATCTGTATAAGATAATGTTAGTGTAACAACTTAATGCAAATTATTGGGCACATTGCAAAGCCGCTTGCGAGATCATTCTCAAAAATTTCCACCAGGATGCCGTTATTCTTTCAAGTGATTATAGGAACATTTTCATTTTTTGGGATTTGTGAATAAACAAAATTACCGTTATTGAGCAGCCAATAATCCACAGAACTAAAGGAAGTCATTCAACGAGAAATTGAAGCAATTCCACAAGTGATGATTGAGCGAGCAATGGCAAATTTTAGAATTAGGTTAAGTGAGTGTGTGTAAAGTAACGGAAATCATTTGGATGACATAATCTACAAATAAAAACCTTTGTGAGTAATCTATGTAATTCACTATAAATTGCAAAACTTGATCTTCAATTTGATATATTATATGATTAATTTGTACGAAAGACTCTTTAGTTATTATCCCTCAAAAATCGTCAGGTTTTTTTGCCGGGCCCTGTACATAGTGTCCCAAAATTGAAGTGCTAAACTTCGGGAATAGGTTCTATGGATCAAAACAAAGAGAAAATGTAGAATACATTTTTTCCTAAAACGTTTCTTTTACGAGATATTTGCCATTTTTATTACAAAATAATTTTAATATTTATTGTGTGATGGTGATGATATTGAGATAAATTAATTAATTACGGTTTTGTGTTTTTATAGAGATAAATTTAGTATGGGTTCATTCGAAAAGTGTAGAATTAGGACTTCAACAATGAGACTTTAGTGATCTTGTAGCTGAATTTTGTGTGTAAATTTTTATCGTGAGAAATTTATTTTTCTGTTAAAAAATAATTTTCTCACATTAAGATTTTGCTAACTTGCGTCCGGGAAGACTCCAATTTTATGCAGGGTTGAGGTATTCTCACGGAACTGTATTTCCGTTAGCGATGGAAAATACACGAGTATTTGGGAATATTTTAAACTTGCATTATTTTCCTTTCCCACGGAATTATGCTCGTCTCCACGTGGACCGTTGTCTCGTTGGTGGAAGGGGAACATAATTTGCGTGGAATAGTTCAGTTCCAATCAAGCCGCGGCCGAATTCACATTTAAAATCCAGATGTAGCCTCGGGCCTCGAGGGCTCAAAATTAACGTGTGTGTTGAATTTGTTTGCTGTTTAAGTTTGTTAATATGTATTATTTTTCGCCGTGAGTTAAGTTGAAGTAGTTTATTAATTATTTGAAGTGAATATGTCAATGTTTGTTTAAATTAGTAAGTTATCCATGAGTAATCAGTGTAGTGAAAATTTCTAAATAGTAATGAATTTATAAATTGATCGATTGATAGTACCATTATATTTTCTAGCTTATGCTAAAAACCCTTGAATGACCGAGTCCCTAGTGTCATAAATTTGTAATTGAGAAATGAGTAAAGTCCACGCTACCTTCGTGAACAGTTGGAATCCAAATAAGCAGTTAGCAAAATCTTACATGCAGTCATCTTGAATTTTTAGAATGTGCAATGAACCGATATAGATTATGTTTGTTATAGTCCAAATTTAAATTAGTTTAATTCATTTAATAAAATTTTACAAGTTTAATAGAATGCTAAAGTTTGTTGTTTAAGTCCCATGACTCGCCCTTTAGAATTTAGAGATCTCTTAATTCCACCCCCATTCTGGGGCGGTTACAATTGTTTTCCAACCGATCGCTATAAAAATCCGTAGTTATGTTCAAATAAGAGAGATGAACTGTAGAAAAAATATTCAACTTTGTCCAATTCAAAATGGCGGCCAGTTTAAAGTGAATTGGAATTGAATTGGACAAAGTTGAATATTTTTTCTACAGTTCATCTCTCTTATTTGAACATACCTACCGACTTTTATAGCGATCGGTTGGAAAACAATAAATATAAAAATTATTTTGTAAAAAATACAAAATGGCGAATATCTCGTAAACGAAGCGTTTTAGGAAAAAAATATTCTACATTTTCTCTTTATTTTGACCGATAAAACCTATTCCCGAAGTTTGGCACTTTAATTTTGGGACATTCTGTATTTACAAAAGTAACAATGTTATTCACCTGTGATGTTCGTGACATTATAAACTATCTCCAATAGCTGCAGATTGAAAAATAGTTCTAAATGACGTTTCAATTTTTGCAGTACTTGGATACCCTTCTATCTGAGCATGTGATGTCTCTCTACTCAAATCTGAAACATTCGAGTAACGCAGATGAGACTTCCTCGTTTGTCGGCAGCATGTCGTGCACTGAACCCGATGTATTCAATCCAAATGTTCCACTCAGGTAAGCTCTATGGTTCCACTATTCATGTTCAACAACTATGCTTTCCAATTGCCACTATTCATGTTCAACAACTATGCTTTCAATTCTAACTTTCATGTAGAAGCGATAGTTAAATGCAATAGGCTATACATATAAAGAATGAATAACTTTTTTATTTGATGACGTTTTATGTTAACACATTATTCATCACATCACAAATCTTATTTATCAACTGTTCGGTGGTAGAGTAACTTCTCTTAAAGCATTATATGTGCACAATATGGTATTTATTTTGAACAATACTCATATTTACAATAAATTATTCTACAGGTTAAAAATAACCTCTATTGGAAGCTTAATTTTTTGTGCAATGGTTGATTTTTAAAAATTTTACTTTTTTTAAATATCCCATATTGAAAGTTTCATTGAGCAACTGTTGACTTTCAAAAATTTAACTTTGAATAACTACTACTGTGGTCTATTATAATTTATATAATCTCAATAATTTTGATAATGGAGTGATCCGTGGTTAGTGGATATAGTGCTTGCATAGCAGTCCAGGTGTCCCTGGTTCAAACCTGGATATGAACAGAAGTTTTCAGCCAGGTCAGCCAGCCACTCCCTTGTTATCGGATGGGCACCTGGTTAACCTGGCTGATATATAGTATATTCTGTATATTGATTAGTAAAAACAAT
Source organism: Nilaparvata lugens (assembly GCF_014356525.2). Lineage (NCBI taxonomy): Eukaryota > Metazoa > Arthropoda > Insecta > Hemiptera > Delphacidae > Nilaparvata > Nilaparvata lugens. The sequence continues at coordinate 34,842,440 of NC_052507.1, forward strand.
ATGAACACTTGTAGTACCCTTCAACTTGAAAATGATCCAAGTTATGGTCGAAACTAGTTGTTGTAATACTTTAAAGTTTCAAATAATAAAGGGTACTACAAGTGTTCATATTGTTTTTACTAATTTGTACAAAAGTAGCCCATATAAGTAAAGTGTTTTTATATTGATTAGGTATACAGTATATTGATATGTTAATTACATTGATTAGGCTGATATTAATTATTCAATAGACAGCATGTATTTCAGTCGTGATGCCAATTTTCGGCTTGAATTATATACTTGAGCGAGGTGGAGACTCCGGCACGGACTTTCACCAATAAAAGTTATACGAATACGAATATTATTACTGGAATGATAAATATCTATGGTTTGATATTTTTGCAGTAAACGGTTAAAACTGTGTCCCGGAGAAGAGATCAGTCCCATATCAGCAGTGCTGCTGAGGAAATACATCGCTTATGCTAAGAAGTACATTCCTTCTCCTGAGCTGTCGGCGGAGGCGGCAACCGTGCTACAGAATTTCTACTTGGAGCTGAGGAGACAGCATCAGACTCTCGATGCCACGCCCATCACAACTCGTCAGCTCGAATCGCTTATTCGACTAACACAGGTAAACATAGATAGTCACATGTGACTATAACATGTGATAGTCACTTTTTACTATTATCATAGAGAAAAGATAGCTCAAGAAGATATCCCATGCTGATTAAAAGTTTCAAGCTGATTTCTTGTTAACTCAAGCCGATTACTGTCGATTATTACTGTTTTGTTGGGATGAGAGTGTTAATAACACGAGTTATTAACAAAAAGTTATTAACTTGACTGAATCATCAAAAATTTCCCTTGACAAAAGTTAATAACTCATGTTTCTAACTGAAAATTCCTTGTTTTGTTGGAATGAGAGTGTAAAGCTGTGTTTACACCGGAGTTAATAACACGAGTTATCAACTAAAAGTTATTAACTTGACTGAATCGTCAAAAATCTTGTTATCAATATAATTGACTTCCATATGATTTCATTGAACGAGAGTATTCATATGATATAACAGCCGGAATAAAAAGCAAAAATAGTCTTCAAAATACTTTAAATTGCAACATGTGTGATCATTAACATAATGATCTTCATCTGATCTAATTGACCGAGCGAAGTGAGGTCTAAGATTCAAGTCGACGGTTTGGCATTTCTCATTTGTTTAAATGTTTATATGTTGCGCATTTACGGCGAAACGCGGTAATAGATTTTCATGAAATTTGACAGGTATGTTCCTTTTTTAATTGCGCGTCGACGTATATATACAAGGTTTTTGGAAATTTTGCATTTCAAGGATAATATAAAAGGAAAAAGGAGCCTCCTTCATACGCCAATATTAGAGTAAAAATCAGACTATAGAATTATTCATCATAAATCAACTGACAAGTGATTACACAGATGTGTGGAGAAGCCAGTCTATTGATGTATTTCCATAAGGTCTATAGTTTCAATCAGGTTCTTGTGGATGAGAATACTGCGTGAGGTCTACTGTTCACAGAACTACTAGTGTAAATGTATACTTATAAAATTCTTATCTCACTTCTTATCACGATTTCTGGAAAACTACTGGACGGATTGCAACCAAACTTGAAATATAGCTTCCTTATAAGTCCTAGGTGCTCACTAAGAAATCTTTTGGCGATATTTCAACTCTAAGGGTGGTTTTTAATGGTTTAAAGTTCATTTTTAGCATGTATATTCTTCCTATTCCAATCTCTTAATTATAATTGAAATGTCCATACCATATGTTAATATAGAACTATTATCTAGAGAGAGTACCTCTTCGAAACAGTTGTTAACTGGTAACTAAATTAATAATTTTGTCAGGTTGGCATTAAGTTGAGTTAACTTTGTTAGGTTGGCACCAAGTTGAAGATTAAAAAGATTATTCCTGAGAATATTATATTATTATTTTATTTTCCAATCACTTGATAATGGCATTATTTATAGGCGAAACATGTCGTGTTGAATAATTTCAAAAAGGGTAATCCGATTTATAAATATAAGAATAAATATTTTTATTTCCATTCCTGGGAGTATAGATAATTTGCATGTTTCATAAAACAAACTTTTATGACGGGAGTTCTATCAATTGATCCTATTCTATCAAGACTAATTATTTTGTTTGTATATCTGACAGATCGCGTGAACAGCTTAAACAATTTCGATGAAATTTTAATTATTCAGTATGATGAATGGAGGGTATTTTTAAAACTTCAGAAGTGTCCGTTGTGGAATCTGTGTGCAAAGAATGAGGAAATTCGGCTAGAATTTAACTTGACGAAAGAAAGGGGTTATTTATTAAAACGGCCAAATAGCTGTTTTTGCTTTTCCTAATGTAAAAATATCTTCCATAGAAGTAAGGCGCATTTCCCATGAATCAATTATTCCCAAACATTAGTTGTGTTACCAAAGAAAATAGAAGGTAGCTTTCTTCGATAAAAATATTGGATAATATGCATAACAGTTGGTTGATATTCACTTGATACTGTCAGTATTCCTCATTAATAGCATCAATGCTCCCCATTCAAATAATGCTGACACATTGATGTGAATCTTATTGTAATTTGTTTACATTAGATCAGATGGAGATAAGATGATAGCTACTGTTTCGATTTCAAAATTATGATTGCCATTTTTGCTTTTTATGCCAGCTGTTATTAGTTTCGATTTCAATAATTATGTTTGACATTTTCGCTTTTTATACCTATTGTTATTATTATGTGAAATAAGCTCTCATTAAATGAAATCATAATCATTGAAGTCAATTAACTAAGCGAACAATTTCTGTTTAAATATGTGTGTTTGCGGATATATGTATGTCTGACGGATCTCGAAAACGCCTCTAAATTTTTTTTATTAAATCAGGAATATAGTGGGTTTGCGACAAAAAACATTATTTTGGAACAGATCTCAACTCTGGGAAAATTCGCTGAAGTTCTTTCAGAAAGGATTATTGGTCCCTCAAGTAGCAGCTGATCAAAAAAAGTTTCCATACTCTGTTGAAAACGTGAGAAAAAATCTGGTGTGGCGCACTCTCACAACTTTCCTTGCTGTTATGAAAATTGATCAACTGATGCTAGTGTTCACGCGCATCTCAAGTCTACTATTCAAAGATCTAAGCCAGCTGGTGACAGGACAATAACGCTGCAGACACATGAAGTCTGCTATCTCTTCATAGTGAATGATTTAATAGAATCAACACTTGCCAACAGTTTGCAAATTGAATAATCTTATTTTCTCGAACTTCGAGCTTATTTTCAATTTTAGGTGAAAATGTAACTGAACATCAATTGTAGAGATTTTTATGCTCAATCTTTCCCACTTGAAATTTTTTTTATAAATTGTATCTGAAGACTGATAATTGGAAATCTAAAATCTTACTTCGCATAGATGGGGCGGAGCTCCTGAAATTTTTACAGATATGGGACTAGTGGCAGTTGATAGAGCTTATTAATGACTTTTTTAGGTATAAATTTGATCAAAATCGTTGGAGCAGTTTTCGAGAAAATCGCGAAAAACCCTGTTTTTGACAACATTTTCGCCATTTTAGCCGCCATCTTGAATTGCATTTGATCGAAATTGTTCGTGTCGGATCCTTATAGGGGAAGGACCTTGAGTTCCAAATTTCAAGTTATTCCGTTAATTGAGAGATGAGATATCGTGTACACAGACGCACATACACTCATACACACACACACACCACACACACACACCACACACACCACACACACACCACACACACACACATACACTAATACACACACACACACACACACACATACACTAATACACACACACTCACACAAACACACACACACACCACACACACACACACCACACACACCACACACACACACACACACACAACACACACACACACACAACACACACACACACACACACACACCACACACACACACATACGTGTTTATAAGCCGAGTTGAGATCCATGTGTTCCACCAGCTGAACGAGATCCAGCAGAAGGAGCCATTTTAGAGGAAAAATACCTGACACTTTTGTAGTTCCAATCTTCTACATCACTGCAATCACTTTTGTTTTATCATTATTCCAATAATCAAAATGAGTTGGGTGCTATCACTGCGAGATCCAATATGTGAGTCGCTGTGAGATCCATCAACCTTTGAAAAGTGGTGGGGAGAGCACACCCTTGTTTGATTACGGTCACAAGCAGATCCGACTAATACACATCCTTGGTTGATTGCGGTTGGAAGCAGATCCGCCTAATGCGACGTTGCCAAGTGATACCTGTGTTGCCAGATCTGAACTAAACAGCAATTTAGAGGCGCACCGTATTTTTTCCCTTTCTTGTCATCCAAACTGTTCACACACTGAACAATACAACATGGTCACTGTGAGATCCACTAATTGATGTGTGATATTATTCAATTATCATTATTATTATGAGATATAATTTTAATCAGCAACATTATTTCTGACTATAAAGACATCAATAAATATGATTAATTTGCATTGCATGAAACATTTCATTATATTAGTATATAGGCCTAAGGTGTTTTTTAAATAATAATACAAAAATCACTTTGTCCAGATTTCAATCAAAATTGTGCCATAACTTGGTGCTGAATAAGTTTTGTACCTCTTTCAGGGCGGGGGCATCTTCACAGTGCTGACAAAATTTGCAGCAAATAGCTGCACATGTGGCCTTGGCCTTATAATAAACTGAATTATTATTTTGATGGAATGAATCTTTATTTTGATTTTTTATACACATTAAATCCTCCATATAGAATTTAGTTTTTTAAAAATTAGTCTAAATACAAAATGAATCATAATAAAAACTATTGAAGGTTGCAATGTCAACAGGTTCTGATCTATTCTGAAAGTTTCAAGTCTCTAGCTCGTTAGGAAGTGGATGAAAATTAATTGACAAAATTCCAACCTGACCAACAACCCCCAAAGCAAGTTGAATAAAACGCTGTTAGAAAAAAAATGAGAATAATTGTGGGCTATCGATAGAACTAAAAAAAAACTTGATGAGTTGAGAATGTCTCATTATACATTGTACTTTCACTCATTTTATTCAAAAAGTTTACTGTAGAAAAGTTCTGTTTGACTGTTCTGATCAAATTTTATAATCAGTAAAATAAATATCCAATGTTCACTATCTAATGTTGAGTAATTAAAGTAGAGGATAAAATAGCGACAATGGAATTGCTGAAGGACTCTTTTTAATTCCATCTTAAAAGTGAGTAGTTTCCACTAAAAATCTCTTATGGCATCCTTTTGGGTACCAGAATATAGAACTAGAGTAGTCTGCCATCTGCCATCTCAATTTATAAGCATGAATGAATAATCTTTCCTCTTTATTCCTTATAACAATGAATGATATTGATTGATCTGATAAAGTAGGACTCCAATTATCACTAATTAAGATTGGACACCATCAAATAAATGAAAAAAAAAATCAATTTTATTCCATATTCATTTAATTATCAAAATTATGAATAATAATAATAGCCTACATTATAAAGTTACAATATTAAGCCACGGGATGACCCAAAACGGCTTACATAGTGAAATAAAATTCTTATTATAGAAATCAGTTCAAGCTTGATAGAAAAAAACAATTGAATTTAAATAAACATTTCACTAATAAATTAATTCATTTGAAATCAAAACATTAGATCTCCAGACTCAACTTTCAGCGGACAATGGATCTTAGTTTTTTTAAATTTCAGCTCTAATTTATATCAGAATCAAAAAAATCTAAATACTGACTGATGTCAGTCACAATAAAATTTGTAGTCACCAAAAAGTTTTTAGTCACCAAAAATTGTATATACTTTTTTAGAACAACAAAAAAAGAGGTTGGTTTTGTATAATTTTGTGGTGGTGAAAAACAAAACAATACAATAGAGTCTATATTAGCCTATATAAGGCTACATTGATATCAAAAATCATAAATTGCAAGTCCTGACAGGAGAAGAGGAAAAAAGCCACGTGCTGGTAGCATATTACAATACATGCATTAATAACTATAACTATAGGTGATGGCAATGCTAACTATATAATCATATTCAATAGTTAATTCATGGAAAATTTAAAACAAACAATTGTATAGAACATACAATCATATTACATACGGTAGTGAATTCATAGAACATTTCATATAAACCATATTAAAGTATATAAAAAGAGTTTCTTATTCCACATGATCAATATTATAGATGAAATGAAATGAGAAAAACCATTCCATGAACGTGGAAAATCAAAACCAAATGTATTATATAATGTATCAAGTGTACATGTTCAAATTCATCATCAAATTAGTTCAAATAGAAAAGCTTCAAATTCCTTATGTAGTTGTTTCTGGACAAGTAGGGATTTTAGTTCACTTCACAAAAGTAATAATCATGATCTTAATGCTAACTATTATATAATCATATTCAATAGTTTAGTTTATTCATAGACAAAATAAGAAGTATTTTATACTATATAACCAGAGTTCCTTATCTTACATGATCAATTATACTCGAAATAAAACAAAAATTACATTCCATGAACGTGGAAAATAATTCAAAACCAAATGTATTATAAAATGTACTGAGAGTACATGTTCAAATTCATCATCAAATTAGTTCAAATAAAAAAGCTTCAAATTCCTTATGTAAGAATTCCTAGACAAGTTGGGATTTTAGTTCACTTCACAAAAGTAATAATCGTAATCTTAATGCTAACTATTATATAATCATATTCAATAGTTTAGTTTATTCATAGACAAAATAACAAGTATTTTTTACTATATAACCAGAGTTCCTTATCTCACATGTATAATTATACTCAAAATAAAACATTCTCAATTATACTCGAAATAAAACAAAAATTCTATTCCACAAACGTGGAAAATAATTCAAAACCAAATGTATTATAAAATGTACTGAGAGTACATGTTCAAATTCATCTTCAAATTGGTTCAAATAAAAAAGCTTCAAATTCCTTATGTAAGAATTTCTAGACAAGTTGGGATTTTAGTTCACTTCACAAAAGTAATAATCATAATCTTAATGTTAACTGTACAATCATATTCAATAGTTTAGTTTATTTGTAGACAAAATAAGAAATATTTCATACTATATAACCAGAGTTCCTTATCTCACATGATCAATTATACTCGAAATAAAACAAAAATTCAATTCCATGAATGTGGAAAATAATCCAAAACCAAATGTTTTATAGAATGTACTAAGAGTACATGTTCAAATTCATCATCAAATTAGTTCAAATAAAAAAGCTTCACATTCCTTATGTAAGAATTTCTAGACAAGTTGGAATTTTAGTTCACTTCACAAAAGTAATAATCATAATCTTAATGCTAACTGTACAATCATATTCAATAGTTTAGTTTATTTGTAGACAAAATAAGAAGTATTTTATACTATATAACCAGAGTTCCTTATTTCATGTGATCAATTATATATGAAATAGAATGAGAGAAACCATTCCATGAACATGGAAAATAATACAAAATCAAATTTATTATGGAGTTTTAATAGCAAAAAAGGTTTAGGCCTATCATGTATTTTATTTCGACATCACGTGCATAAACGTTGCTAAAAATATTTAGATATTGTTTTAGAATAAGTTTGAAGTTGAGTTTAAGCTTTAAAAACTACAACATTCATAGTTAGGTTCTTCACAAGTTGAAACAGTATAAAGGGAAAACTGTTTTTTAATAATAGAATTTCTTTGAAGGAAATTGAAGCAATTGGGAGGAGTTTGAAGCTCTCTTATTTGTGGGAATTTGATGAAAAAATTGATAATGTATGCACAGATTAAGGTATTAATTGCATTTCAACGCAGTTTATTAAACATGTTTTTCACATGATATTTAATGTTAGACCATGACCTATTGCTCAAACAAGCTTCTTTTTCCAAACACCGGTCACATTCTTCTTTGTTTGGAACCTTTTTCATGATTATATGTTTTTGAAAGTGTCTTACTACAGCATCGGTTTCTTCTTGGGACCACATCTTTCTTACAACAGTAACTCTACGTTTCTTCACTCTAGTGTTGGCTCTACCAGAAGCAACGGTAGACTGTCCATCATGAGGCCTTTCACTTTTATTTTCTGGGGATGAAGTGTTTGAGTCAGCTTCATAAGTTTGAGATGTCAAAGGTTGATCTTCATTTATCTCAACACTTCTTGTCCCCTCATCTTCATGATCACTAGCATCTGACTCTGTTAAGCTATCATTGCCCATGTCAACTTGAAGGTCATCAAAGTTTTGTCCTTTCATTTCTTTCAACTTACCTGATTCTAAAGCTAGTAGTAACTTGCTTATTTTGGCTACTTGGCCCACATCGTCTGGGAGCCGGTAATATTCTTTGTGAACATTGACAGAATGACCCATAAATGTAGCCAAACACTCAATCTCATTTCCAGACAAATTCAGAAGTTGAGACATTGTTGCTACATGTTTACGCAATTTGGTGGACCTGATCAGCTCTGGGTACTGCACACCAGACTGTTTAGCAAAATGCCTTAGAACATCACAACCTCGAAAACAACTGTTTTTGGTTCTTGGTATGGCAAAAAAATATGGATTTTCAATACAGATGTTTGCTATGTCCCTTGTTGTCATAAGCAGTTCCATATTTTTTCTCATCCCTTCAGTTAAGAGAACAGGGACAGGGGCGCCTCTTTTGCCTCGACATTGAAATCTAGCCCATGTCTTGCACAATTTTTTTTCAGTTTCTGTTAACAGAGTGTCAATGTCAGAAGTAGTCTTGGGGTTATTTATAGTTAGGTAATGAGCAACCTCAATTCTTTGGGCTTCGCCAGATCTTCTCCTATTCAGTAGAATGATGTGGGCTAAAGATATTTTTCCTAGTTCCCTCCATACACTTTCAGAAGGAAGCTTTTTCATTTGGTCATACAAACTCTTTTCTTCTTTTATTATAAAATCATGAAGTTGTTTCAAATCTTCAGCAAGGGGAATTCTTGTGGGTTTATTCCACTTTGCTGTACTCAAAGTTTTTGATGCATTGGAAGATACATCATACTTCCACATTTTGGGTAAAAGCTGATGAAACCTCTTTCCTCTCTTTCGTAAATATTCGTTACTTGTTGTTGTACCCTTGAACTCAATGATTTCGGAGCAGCTCCTAAGGGAGTGCCCTAGTTTCAAGGCCAATGAAGGCACTTTGTATTTACCATTTTCTTCATTGAATCCGGCAATTGTGTTAACCGCCTTAACTACATCATTGTAAAAGTCAGGGTCTAAATAGTCTTCAAGTGTTTGAAGCTTTTTAATTTTACCTGACTTGTCTATTGCTGTTGGCTTATTTGTTAGAAGTTCTATCTTCAGTCTTGCTAATTCTCGCATCTTTTGGGATATTATTGGTTTTACATGTTGTTCTTTATGTTGTTTGAGCAACCTCAACCCAAATTCACATATAAGTTCATCTTCCTGTGCAGTTTTGCTTATTTTGTCATTTCTCATAATAGGAAAAATTTTTGTTTTCAAGCTGTCTGAACATGAAAAGTTAGCAACTACCAATAAGGCTTGACCTGCACTCTGCGCATTCCTAGAGCTTTCTTTTCCACTGTTTTCTTTGCAGTCTTTCATGTGTCGGTACAGTCGATTTTTGGAAAAAAATCCCAGACATAATTTGCATGGGAGATATTTTTCAATATTACAATCATTAGTTGGTCTTTGTACGGTAATAATATTACCAGATTTTTCTCTCAGAACGTTTGTGTTATAATTGAAATTTCCTTTCTTTCGGAGCTTTTCGATCATAGATCTCCTCATTGCAGAACCTTTGGGTTGAGCTAAAATTTCGGCAACTTTCATTTCTTCAGAATGGTTCCTTGTTAGATGTCTTATGAAGTTTGTGACTAGTAAATCACAAAAAATACAAGAATCTCTTTTGTCCCAAATCCTCTTTCCATCTTGTCTTTTTTTGGCAACCATTACATTAATGTTCTCTCCATCAGATAGGCCTGCACCAGAAGCACTGGTAGATTGGCCTGCGCCAGAAGCAATGGTAGACTGCCCACCGCCAGCAGATTCCTCTACACCACCTGAAATTGTGGATTGGCATGCGCCCAAAGCAATAGTAGACTGTCCACTACCAGTACATTCCTCAGCACCAGCTGAAATGGTACATTGGCCTGCACCAGAAGCAATTGTAGACTGCCCATCACCAGTAGATTCTTCAGCACCAGATGAGATGGTAGATTGGCCTGCACCAGAAGCAATTGTAGACTGCCCATCACCAGTAGATTCTTCAGCACCAGCTGAGATGGTAGATTGGCCTGCACCAGAAGCAATTGTAGACTGCCCACCAGCTGAGCCTTCTTCTTCAAACTCATCAGGATCCCAATCAGTAAGCTAGAAAGAGGAACAAAAGATTAACCACTACTTCATGTGTAATAAGTAGTTGAGATGATATTGTGGTAGATATCTCTAGTGAATAAAGACTAGAAATTATTAGACTACTACTTCATGGTAAAACTGAATCAAAGGTATTGTACTGACCTTACTAAGGTATTTAATAATTCCTCATCATTCATGTCATCCTATTTCCCACAAACTTGCTGCTTTCAATATTATGATTTATAGAGCTTCAACTATACCATTGACCCACCATAATAATTTTAGTCAGAAGATAAGGATCATTAAGCAAATAGCTGCCAAAAATGGGTATGAGGAACTCATGGTGGATAGAATATTTCATAAAATTAGCAGACATTCAGGATGGTCCTGATGTAGCTTTTAGAACAACACCTATTTAGTTGTAGTAAGGACAAAATTAATATGTGGTATAAGAGTGAAAGTTAAACTGTGCTGATAGTAAAGCCTGTTATACAGGCCAGTCAAGCCGGATAGAAGTTTCAAATGTAGGATAAGGAAACATATTAGGCACTAGAAGAGAACTAGGAGGGGAATTAATAATTAATTATAGAAAATATATATATTTCATCTGTATATTTTATGAAAAATATGCAATTTTATGAAATATTAGTGGTATATGGGTATACCAATATGAGTTTTTCAGGTATGAAAATGGACAAATTTTATGCAAATTTGACATGATGGGCTAAAAAAAACTTGATTTCCCATTTGATTGTTAAAACCTGATCTAAATCTCATGAATATGGAATTCTATTGAACAGAACAAAATGATTTTTCATTTTTGCTGTTTTTGTCTGTTCTTTTAATCCTGATATCTAGGTTTGGGTGAGTTATTTGACAGGCCATTTTATATCCAGAATTGAATTCTCTACAAGTCTTATCAATTTAAAATACTGGTTTATCGAACAAATAATCAAGTTTTATCCCTTCAAAGTTGAAACATCAAGTTTTCCAACATATTTTGACAAATCTCAATAATAATGAAATTTCAATAACCACTGCACTCACAAACATCTGATTCTAACAGATTTCCCAGCCAATTTGACATAAAATCTGCAATTTTCCGCCATATTTATCTTAGTAACAAAGCATTTTTGGGACTTTTAAAAATATATATTTTATTTGTACTAGTGTTTGAGAACCGCTGACCTAAGGTATAATTCAGCTGAGTTCTGAAAAACACTGGAAGATGAATATTTGAAAAAACATATCATTATTAACACGTAGCCTATACAAAGATCAAAAGTTACTTACGAAGTTACATGCTTCAGTTACAACATTCAACTGCTCTTGTGTCAATGGCGATTCACAGTCTGAAATCAAACAATGAGTTTTGTCTTCAAACAAGTTTTCTGAGGTTTCAAGTAAGAGAAATTGTATTGTCTGTTTCAAGGTTGGGATGGTACAAAACTAATTGGGGGTCCTCTTAGCAGGAATCAAGCACAACAATTCACACATTGAATTCAAGAGCAATAAATAAACCAGTTTGCTCTCAGTATGATGTGCATTATTCAAGGTCTATTGGAAGGAATTGTTTTGGCTAAAACCAAACTTATAAATACAGAACAGCCTGTATTCTCCAAACTAATGACGTAAAATATCTCTGATTAGAAATTTGTGCTTGATATAAACATAGCTTTACAATGATAGGTCAAATGTGACTATTATTTGAACAAATAAAATTTTCATAAATAGCTTTACCATTTATTGGACTTGAAAAAAAACAAGTAATTAGTCAAACAACATTTTCATTAGGCCAAACCAAACAAAAAATTTATAAGTAAGTTATTCAGAAAAATATCCCCTGGGCCTACTAGGCTGAATAATGAAAAACATTACATACAAATTATAATAACTTGATCTTCAAAATAAATAAAAGTTTGTAACCTGAGAACTGTACAGTAACCTGAGAATTTGTCCTAACTTAAATGGGAGGGCATTCTTTCACATCACTACTCTTGTTTACAATAAATTGTGCAAGATCCACACAGTAATAGTTCTATTATCATAGTTGATGATATGAAAATATGATTTTCAACTCTTTTCATAATCATGATGAACTATGATACTATAAATATTAATGTGTAATACCATCCTTAAGCCACGTTTACACTGGAATGTTAATAACATTTGTTAATAACATTTTATAATTAGTTAGGCCTATATAATATATAAGTCTACATAATAATATGTACGTTATTCAAAGAAGTTATTAACAAAAATGTTATTAACATTCCAGTGTAAACGTGGCATAAGACCCTTTTATTCCTTGAAATGAACAATTTCCCAATTTTCCCAGCTGTAACTTAAGTCTCATAAATAACAACCAGACAATAATTTTTTAGTCAATGCCACATAATTTAAATTGATGATATGAATGTGAGTTTGTTTTAAATGTAAAAGATTTTTGCAAAAAATTTCCCATAAGTTGAAGTAAATTGAAATGTTGGATATTCTAGCCTTGAAACAGAAAAAATTCCAATCATGTTTTAAAATACATGAATAAAAAAAAGATAGTAAGCGATAGAGAAAAATTGCCTACCTGAAGAGTATTCACTCCCAGAGGGACTCCAAGGGGGATCCTTGTCCGAGTCATAATTCAATGAACTATCTGAACTATCTTTGGACTCAGCTGCAACCTAGAACATTAAACCATTTTTGTACTGGTAGTAGGTACCATGATAGCTAAAGGTTATATTGTATTTAAAAAATAGGAAACTAAACAAACAACATATAGGCCTAATTTATTGTTTGAAAAATGATTCATCTAATGCAATAAGAATACCGCCAATGCATAAACCATTTCCCCAATTATATTTTTAACAAGAATTTAATTGGAACTGATTTATTACCAACTCAAATAATTACAAATAATAATTACGGTACAATTAGTAGGTTTGCTACAACAAGAACGGTGAAAAATGGGTTCTTGTGTGAAATTTTTCCATGAATTAAAAGCATAATAAAGCTTCAGTTCAAAGCACAATATTTGTAAATTCTGAGTTGTGGTTGATAATTTGTGTAGGCTATGAGTTTTTTTTGTATTCAAGTTTCAGAAACTTGTTGAGTTCATAATTTTGAAATGTTATTTCATTCATTACGTGGGCCTAAATAGTATATGATTAGTGAGAAAGTTTTTTGTATTATTTTCATACATTAAAATTTATGAATGTCCAAGTAAAATACATGAATAAATACAGCTGACGCCAATTAGTTAGGAGGTAGGCAAATGCCTTTTATTAATTCTCAGCTCTGTCAGGACAGTCTGAAGCTGTCTTTGAGAGCAAATTAGTATTGCTGGGGTCACTCTCTTTTCGATGTACATGTACTCTCGTAGACAGCTCGACAACTGTCCTGACAAAGCTGAGAATTACACATAATTTCCATGTTCTCGATCAAAGCCTGGGCATTATATCGTAGCCACAGTCATTATTATAATAGATATTATGGGATCTCTATTATCACAGATGATGCTAAGCCAGATAAGGGCCTTATTAAAAGACTACTTCAAGTCTCAAAATTCAAGAAAAATAACAGATAAAATTCATACAGAAAATTGTTGTAACTTATTATTAGGTAGGTAGTTTCAAGTTTCATGAAAAAGATCTCACATATAATTTGAATTATGGAACGATTAGGCAGGTATTGCTAACCTGTTTGCAATGCTCTAAAATTAGTAACTTATCAAAACTTGAATAAACTTATTAGGCTACCAAGTTATTAAGTTATTCCATAATCTGTGACATGATCTATTTGAAACTTGTTCCAGTCAGCAATTCACTCCGATACAATAGTTTTTATAGTAGATTTACAGAATCTGAGGGCCTTATAAAACGATCATAATTATATTATATAGGCCTATAGCCTACTGTATTATAATATAAATATTTTAAAATAGATCTTTGATATTGCAAGTACCTTGAATTACTTATAGGCCTACAGCTACAAGACACCATAGCATAGAGCCTTTTAATGGAACATTTTATGCTAAAATGTTGATAGTAATTTATTTAGATAGGCTAGATTGCAAACCAACTAAGACGTGAGGAAGCATTTTTTCAACTTACCTTGTCTCTTTCTCTGCACTTTGAAACGTGAACCATAAATGCACATCTTTTCTGAAAATTCTGACTGCAGTGGCCACAACAAAACATCACTCCTACAGAACATGAACATGAACATTCCAGGAGTTTGTGAAGAGGATAAGGAAGCGGGAACAGCCCAGGAGTCCAAGCACTACGCTAGAGAAAAATTCCCTAGGTCTACAAAAAATTCCCTACTTTGGCAACACTGAGCTGCTGTGTGTAGGCGACGCTAGCGCGACGTGGTATCAATTTTCAAAAGCTTTACACCTCACACGCACAGACAATATTAGTCAAAATGAGATCCAAGTTGAAAAACAAAGTGGGGGACTTTTTTTCTATGAATTCGATGCGTAGACAACGAATCAGAGGCTTTCGCTCACTGAGATCCGGGGGATAGGATCTCGCCGAGCCAGCGGATCTCGCTGCGTGGGTGTGCAACCATATACCAGATCTCGTCCCGACACATTCACAAGAGCACACACACACACACAACACACACACACACATACAGACCAATACCAAAAAACACTTTTTTGGACTCAGGGGACCTTGAAAAGTATAGAAATTTGGAAATTGGTGTACCTTAATTTTTTTCCGGAAAGCAATACTTTCCTTACCTATGGTAATGGGTCAAGGAAAGTAAAAAAGTGTGAGCAAGTGAAAAAGATTGTAATAGCTGTAGTTAAGTTACCAAATTTAGCAATGTTATTTTAAAACATTGCAGTATTCATGGAACATCTGAAAGAATAGGTACAGAAAGTGACCGGATGATAGCAAAATATATTTAAAATCGATCTCTCCAAACATATGGTAGTTGAATTGATGTTCACTGTGAGGTGATAGAAATGCGACTAATTTCTTCAGCTTCTGTTGTATTGGTTTCTCTGTTGCTCTATGTTTCTACGCAGCCATGGCCTTGAGAGAGCCAGTTGTCCTGTCTGTTAATTCCTAATCCGGACTAAATACCACGAGAACCAATCAGAGAAGCCTTCTATTAAAAAACCCCTGCTCTGATTAGTTCTCATGGAATTTAATCATGATTGAAATTGAATAGGCTCTTGAGCTACTGGACCTGATATTTTCATGTTTCAAAATCAGCTACAAGCTATATCGAAAGAAACATAATACTCCATCAGCTGGTCCTATTTCCTTTCATCCTTTACTATTAAACGAGCTATTTCTGTTTATATGTTTAGATGTTCAGATGTTTGGATGTTTAGATATTTAGATGTTTATATGTTTGTATTTCACCGGATCTCGAAAACGGCTCTAACGATTCTCACGAAATTCAGAGCATAGTAGGTTTATAATATAAAAATTCGATTGCACTAGGTCTCATCCCTGGGAAAACTCGCTGAAGGACATTGAAAGGATAATTATCATTCATCCTTGGAAAAACAGCTGATAATAATTATTTTGTCATATGGAAGAGGGTGAGCGAGTTCATGTGTGTGGGACTGTGTCAAAATTAGGATTCAAGGACTCAGCCGTTGAACTTTTGTAATCATTCAATTAGGTACTTAGTGCCGGTTGCAAAAAAAAAAAAACAGATTATTTTCAATCCTGATAAATTCCAGTAGATCCATCTTTTTGAAATGGTCTTCTCTGATTTGGTTCACGTGAATTAATCTCAATTTACCTTGATTAGATAAAACATTTCTGTATGAACTATGAATGATATTATAATTTCTTCTTTCGTAATACATTTTTTATGCTTTTGTACTCCAGAGCGAAGCTCGGTCCCCGATATTGATGTCATTACATGACACAAGACAAACCTATTGATATTAATGAATCACAAGTAAATACTAAAGTTCTCAATTTAGATAAATTAAATTTAGTTACATGTTAATTTACATTCAAATTTTCATCCCCAAGCTTTTGGTTTCAAGCTAAGATTAAAGAAAGAAATCATATAATGGTAGTCAACAATAATCAAAGTGATTAAATAAACTCTATTCAGAATTATTCAAATTAACATTAAAATGTCCACTTAAAAATTCCCACTTCGATATTTATGGTAGTTAAGTTTAGAACATGAGAAATCAGTCATATTGAATGTTAGACTAATTATTATGAATGGACTCGTATATATATATATATAAATGGACTTCCATGGAAGAAATAATCAGTGGATTGGCTGCTTTTACACTTTTGAATAAGTGAAACGAAGAGTAAAGCTGCGTTTACACCAAAGTTATTAATAAAATGTAAACATTTTATGAACATATGTGTTAGTCAAGTTCCGTTCAATCTAATAGAATCCATAAGGATTAAGTTATCAACATTTTGTCAATAACTTCGGTGTAAACCAGCTTAAGCGATAGGCTATGCCAGAAATTACAGAATAAGCAAGAGATCCATGGATACCAGAGTCATCCAATTCCAAATAAACTTGATTTGGAATTCTATTTTCAATTGCATCAAGCAAAAGCAAAAATAACACGATCACTGCTAATTTGATAACTGTCAATGAGAAATATTAATTGCCAATGGATAAAGTCGAGGTCGACTCTTAAGCCCCGCCCAATATTCCACAAAATTCGCTGCAATTAGTCTACTATTCTACAGAGCACTTCCAACACATCAATTAATAATTCAAATGATTAGACTCAATAATTTTCATGCCAAGCTGTGGCCTAATTTCTTTATTTATTACCGATAGAGGGCAGATCATAAGATGCTCCTAGCAAATAGTAGGTCCGTGATACAAAAATTTGAGCTGAGTCTCATCTCTGAGATAACTTCTAAGGAAAAATTTATCTTCAAAGTGGCAGCTTATTGAAACAGAAATTTCCATCGTTTGTTGAAAACTAAAGAGAGGAAGAGAGGAAATTAACAGCTGTGAATATAAAATTTCAAGCAATATAATTTTAAAACATCGCATGATTCAATAAAAATATCCCCTGATGTCAAGATGAGTGCATAAGAGCAAGTGGGTGACACCATAAGGCATCGCTAACTTTTGATTGTTTTTTTAAAATACGCAGTTGAATGTATATTTTAACAGAGTTGAATGTGTTGTTCAAACTGAGGTGATAGCAACGCAACTAATCATCACACTTACAACGATTTTTGGGTAACTAAGTATTAGTCCCATATATAATAACATTTTCATCGAGGGAGAGCACCTTTTTGGATACAAAATTCTATGACAGTGACAGGACTATATTTATTTATTATTCAAGTTATATTCATCAAGCAATTTTTTTTGTATGATGGATCTCAAAAACGATTATAACGGCTTGTTAGAATTCAGGTTATAAATATTTTACAAAAATAATCTGATCATTTAATTCCCGTAGCGAAGAACGGGTACCCGTCCTGCTTATAAATTATAATGCGTAAATTATAATGCGTTTACACCAGAGTTCAAAACAAAAGTTTTCAACATAAGTTAATAACATTCTCTTTTGGCTGCTAGTTTTGTTATCAACAAAAGTTAATAACTTTGTCACATGTTTCGTCTGCAGCTGTAGTTATTAGCGAACAGCTGTAGTTGTAGGGTAGAGTTGCAGGGCGAGGGGGTTGCGGGGAAGATAGTAATCTGTTATTAACAAAAATAATGCATTAAAAGAGGCGTTTGTTATTAACATAACACATTTCCTTTGATCTTCACCGACTTTCAATGGATAACATAAATCTTGTTAATAACAAGGAATTTTCTGTTGAAAACACGAGTTAGGTATTAACTTTTGTTACGAGAAATTTTTGTCGATTCAGTCAAGTTGACAACTTTTTATTAATAACTGATGTTATCAACTCCTGTTTAAACGCAACTTAACATGATGTTATTGACTTTTGTAATTAACATCAGTTGGTAACTAAAACTAAATACAATAGCAGCAGAATTTATACTAGTAGGCAAGTACTGCTATTGGTCAAGGGCATGAACGCCTGCCATTGGCCCAGCTAGACAGTCTCCTCCCACTCAACGGTGTGACGAAATGGCGGCTTAAGCAACAGAATCGCCATGATAACAAAATTTACTTCTTCTTCTTCTTCTTCTTCTTCTTCTTCTTCTTCTTCTTCTTGCCTTCATGGATTAGGCTTTTGCCTGTTCCGACTCACAACAGCATTCTACAAAAAATTTAAATGTTTTGGAGGAATATATTATATCTAAAATTTATAGCTTATACAAGTATAAAATGTTATTAATTTTGAATTTCTTTATCAGCTTTTTCTATATTCTTATTTGATTTCCTCTATTGCCATCTTTTCCGAGGTCTACCAATGTCTCTTTTTCCTATCGGATGGTAATTTAAAATTTTTAAAGGAATTCTTTCCGTTGGCATTCTTATAATATGTTCCCTCCACTCGTTTCGATGACATACAACTTTTTCATTCATGTTGAAGGCACCCAATTCTCTTCTTATTTCTTCATTTCTTATGTGGTCTCGTCTGTCACAGCCCTTCGTTCTGCGTAGGAATCTCATTTCTGCTGCCTGCAGCCTGCTCTCCTGTGATTTCGTGGTGATCCATGATTCACTTCCATACAGGAGAACAGGGGCAGCCATCACTCTGTAGAACTTCATTATAGTTTCTTTCCTCGCTTTCTTCCCTAAAGTTCTGCTGATGTTACCACATATCGATTGGAATTTTCCGATTTTCCTTTCAACATCTAAATCATCTTTGAAACTGATATCACAACCAAGATAGCAGTATTGTGACACTTGCTCTAATACTTTGTTATCAATAACTATCTTTGATCGTGTGGGATACTTGCCAGTGAATGCCATAATTTTTGTCTTACTTTAAGAAATCCTGAAATTATAACCCTTGCATATTTCATTTAGTACATGGACTGACTTTTGGAGGCTATCTTCATTTTCTTGTATTATCCAAAGGTCATCCGCGAACAATAGTGCGTTCAGGTAAACGTCTTCACTTAATTTAATACCTAAATCTACTCTGTATTTCCATTCTCTGAAAATGTCGTCAATGTAAATGTTGAATAAAGTAGGCGATAAACTACACCCTTGTCTAACTCCTTGATTAACATTAATTTCTCTTAGTCTATTCTTACCTGTATTTATAATTATCTTTGTATCGCGGTATAAGGTTTTGACAATATTAACCAGGTGCCTTGGATATCCTCTCTTCCACAGAATCTCCCAAAGCCGAATCCGATCAACTCTATCGAACGCTTTCTCAAAGTCGATAAAAGCCATATGCGTTTCCAAATTATATTCACGCCTTTTCTCAATGATTCTCTTCACTGCAAAAACATTGTCTGAGCAAGATCTTCCTTTCCTGAATCCATTTTGCTCCTCATTCAGAATTGCTTCAGCTATTGTTTTTACACGGCAGTTGATTATTTTGGAATAAATTTTATATCCCACATTCAGAAGGCTAATTCCTCTATAGTTTTTACAGTCATTCCGACTTCCTTTTTTGAAAAGAGAAATAACCTCTGCTTTCCTCCACTCTTCTGGGATACAATACTGGATACCCCAGCATTCATTCAACAGGTGTAGAAATCGTAATTCAAAGAACAAGCCTCCATATTTAAAGAGCTCTCCGTTTAATCCATCTAATCCAGCAGCCTTCCTGTGTTTTATGCTTCTTAAGGCATACTGCAATTCCTCAGTTGTAATTGGGTCCACTGACTTATTGATGACTGGGTCGGCCTCGGCATCATAATTTGTATGACTATTTTCATCGTACCATAGCGCCTTGTAGTGATGTAGCCATTCCTCATCCGATATAATGTTTAAAGGAGCATTGTCTCGCTCAACCTTATTCATTGATCTCATGATCTTATACGCACATTGCTGCCTGCCATGTCTCAATAACATTAACAAACCTGTCCCATGAGTCCTGTTGAGCCTGCTTGACAACTTGTTTTGCAAAATTACGTTGTCTCATGTACTCTATCCTTGCTTGTGGAGTTTTCTTCTGCAACCAAATGAGATATGATTTCTGCTTTTCATGAATAGCCTCTTCTATGTCGGGATTCCAAATTCGCAATTGTCTTCTACCTCTTCTCATTATCTTCTTCCCAAGTGCTTGAGTAGCAGCTTTCTGCATGCAAGATTTTATATTGAGCCACTCCGTTTCAATGTCTTCTGCCGTTGGAATTAGCATGAGGTGTTCTTGTAAGCGTTGCTGATATAAACCGCGTATGCTCTCATCCTGTAAAAGGTTTATCTTGAATACCTCTTCCTTTTGTATTTTGCATTTCCTGACAGTCCTCCATTTCTTTAATATCAAAACTTTACTAATTACGAGATAATGATCGCTGTAAATATCACATCCCCTAAATACCCTGACGTCCTGTACTAAGCTCTTCATCTTATCATTGACAATAACATAATCAATTATTGATCTAAAGCCTCTAGAATAGCAGTACTCGCCTACTAGTATAAATTCTGCTGCTATTGTATTTAGTTTTAGTTTATCAGAGATTGACAATGGTGTAATAACCGAATCCGGAATTTCTAAGTATGAATAAATCTGTGGTTTTTTGACAATTTCTTAGTCTTTTTCATTCAATATGAATTAATACCACAATATCAACTTCTCAACTACACAAAAACTGCACAGTATGTGACTACCAGCGGCACATAGCATCACGAAAAAATCTGGTGTGGCGCACTCACACAACTTTCCTTGCCGTTATGAAAATTGATCACCTGACGCTAGTGTTCACGCGCATCTCAAGTCTACTATTCAAAAATCTGAGCCAGCTGGTGACAGGACAATAATGCTGGAGACACACGAGGTCTGCTATCTCTTCATTGAATGATTTAATAGAATCAACAGTTGCCAACAGTTTGTAATTGAATAATCACATTTTCTCGAATTTCGAGCTTATTTTCAAATTTAGGTGAAAATTTTACTGAACATTACTTGTAGAGATTTTCATGCCCAATCTATTCCACTTGAATTTGTTTTGTTTAAATTGTATCTGAAGCCTGATAATTGAGAATCAAACAGTAATTTATTGCCTCAATATCTTGATAATTATTTTGCCAATCCTTTTCTACTGTGAATATCTTATAATTGTTTTTTTAATGTGATAATGAATGTTTCAAATAATTTATTTTAATTATAATTCTATTTGATTCACATCTTGAGTAGAGTTGGTAACAGTTCTAATTTCATTTTTATAACATATTTTTTGATTATTACTTATCTTGAAATAATATATCGCTTATCTGAAAAACACATCTCAAAAGTAAATAACTCTTCCTATTCCTGTTTTGCGGAGATCTATTGCAAAGAATGGTTGATTTATTTATTCATCCTTCATTCTGTGAATTTTAAATTTGTTTTGTTTTCCCGATTACCTTAACGATTCAAATTTTAAACTGATGCGTCATTAGCAATAAGAGTAATGACTTGCAATTTTTATTATAAATAATTTGAAAACTTAATATTTGGAACATTTATGAGACAAATTGAGTCATGGAAGACGTTTCGGACATTTGGCTGTTTCTTCTTTTCTTAATATTATAATTCTATGCTGTATTCAATGAAATGTACTTTAGTTACATATAGTGTGAGCAAGATTGCAAATTATAGATTTTTGTAACATAAGTATATATGGTTCAGTCACAAGGAAAAGCTTGAAATTGCAATGGCAGCCAAATTTTGTTTCGTGACAACCACCTATAAATTTTTTTCACATATATAACAAATTTGAAAAAGTATTTGGTATTATTTATTTAACCCTGTCATTCCAGATAATTCAAAAACGAAACTTTATTTAATTTATCGCTGCATAATTTGCAGGCTAGAGCCAAACTGGAGCTACGAGAAATAGCGACTGCTTTGGATGCCATCGAAGTGGTGGAGCTGATGCGATGGAGCATGGTGGACACATTCACCACCGATATTGGCGGTCTCGATTTCCAGCGATCCCAGCATGGCTCTGGAATGAGCTCGAGGAATCAAGTAAACGCCATATTTATCCTTCATTTTATCATTATATCGGTTCGAAACTAACAACTTTACTACTTTAGCTTCAATTATTATTATCATCATCATCATCACTAGCCGGCAGGCTCGCTTCGCTCGCCTTATCCGTCTAGCCAGGGGACACCGCCCCCTGGACCCCCCGGCTAGATCATCCAGAAATTTTTCAATTCAGCTTTCTTCCTTCCATCAAAAAGTCAAAAGAGACTTCCAGGCTCGATTCAATTACTAGTTTTCTTTGAATTATGTAGTGCAGGGTTGCGAAAATCTCTTGATTGGGATATTATGAGAATTATTGTATTTCAGTTCTAAATTTATTTTATATCTAAATTAGGGAGAGGAATAGCACAATGCTACCTTATTTTTTCTCTCCCTATCATTTAGATGATGAAGTTCGTTGGACAACAAAATTGACCCCCTCCTTTGTTCTTTCTCAGGATATAACAAATAACATTGAAAGTGCCTAGGGAAAAAAATTGTTTTGGTTTATCATTTAGTCAGCTAAGAGTTCATTGCATGCAATTGCAACAGTTTTTCCATTCATTCATAATATCAGCTGAGACTATTTGAAGCTATCATCATAGAGAACATATTGTTTCTCTATGCTATCATACAGACAGACCTTCATGCGCTGACACAAAATTTCAGCTGGTTAATATACAACATAATTTACAACTTTATCATCAACGTTTGATAATCAACTGATATGGGATGAGATATCAATGTGCGGTTTTCGCCATTCATTTTTTCCTTGGAACTCTGTATCGAAATCATGCATCACAAGCAAGCCTTCTCATTAAAAAAAAATGAATTTGGGTTCATGTGAGGGACAAAGATGTTGAAGCGACAGAGTAATTTTTCACTTGAAATAGGATCCCCAATGAAACCTACTGTCAAATTATTCTTGTAAAATAAATATTAGCTGTTTCCATAATTTTCATCAACTGTATAATTACAAGTTGCGGGTTTCAAAGATTACAATACAACAGTTCTTGAGCGAGATCTCAAACCCAAGGGATCACTAGTTTAAAAAATCTGATGCTATTTGGGAGTTATCACACATACTGTCAGACTGACAGACTTTATGTGCCGACACATGATTTTAGCTGAATAATATACATATTCAATCTATAATTTTTATATTCACTCACTTCCGTAAACGTCTGTCAGCCTGTCTATTGTCTGTCTGTAACATACGCGTAATCAATAATACTACTTGTGAAAGCAATCGCTATTACGTTTACAATTTTTTTGTTCAAAGTGTTGAATTTGTGAGTACATTTACTATTAGTGTTTACTAACACTTAATTATTCAATGTAGATACTCATATTATTTTTGTATAATTTATTATTAGGCTTCATTTAAATGTTGAGATCATTGAAACAGTTTGAGATATCGATGTACGGGTTTTGCTAAACATCAGTAGTCTGTCGCTGTTATAGTCCGGGCGCAAAAGTCATGAATAGGCAATCCGTGCTCATTTTTGAGAAACAGCCGTGGAAGATGTCTCAATTTCTTCGTTAGGTCTAGCATAACAAGGATCGTGATGATGATAAGTCGAAATCACAGGCAAACATATTTTATTAGTTATAACCTTCAACCCAGGGGGTCACTAGTTATTATTATGCATTATTTTCAATTTGGTACTAATCACACAATTGATTTTGGCCGTAATAACGTGTTATTTGAGCATCCTTGTGAAATCATGTGAATATTCATTACTGATCATTTTTCTTCGTAGTAAGATTTCAAGAAGAAGTGTAATAAGAAGTCTTGTTCCATATAAATTAATGAAAGTTTTATAAAAAATCCTAATAAATACAAAGAAGATATAAGCATAAAGCTCTTTAATTGATGAATAGAGTCAATCCATAAAATGGAAAAGAAATAGAGATAAAATAATGTAAGTATTGTTGGCGTGAGGTTTGGCTGAGCTATAGTTCTAGATGTTCATTATTATATCATTATTAATGAACCTACAAATACTTTTTTCTGTTTGGAATCATTTCCAGTGAAAGCCGGTTACCTTGTTTGGATTAAAACGAATACTACTAGTCTTATTTTTATACTCGGAATAAAACATGCTGAGACTTTGACAAAATAACCGTGTTCGCAAATTGTGAAAATTTTCAATCTTTTCATTCCAGCCTTGACTGGATGTTTTCAAATTGTCATCTCTGCATCGACTGTGTTGACAAATCGAATATATCATGTCGTATGAGCTTGCATTCAAAAATTGAAATTATTTTGCACAATTTGGCAGCACGAACATTTTGTCAAAGTCTCACATTTTATTCAGAGTATAATATATTTTATATGAACCATCGTATTACCTTGATGAATTGAAATAAAAGTAATAATAATATCGAGTGACCTGGCTGGCTCAGGTAAAAATAGTTTGACAGCAAATTACACTAAGTGTAAAGTCCTAAGTCTATAAGTCTTACAGCTTTGTGCTGTGCTTTATAATTTTCACATGAATAGATATGACAATTGAGATCCTCAAATTTTGATAAGTATGCCTAGTGTCAATACTGATTTGTCAGAAAAATTTAACTAGGCCTATACTTGAGCTATGCTTTGAAAATGTGCAAGTCATTGACGTGCCTCGCAAGTGATGGACTACTGATTTTTTTATTAGTTTGGCTATGAATAGTTCGATATTGGAAACAATTGAGCAAGTAAATAACTTTTGTTGTGAAATGAATTTCAAAAATATCCAAAGTATATGAGAAGGTCTTCTGAGCCATGGTATTTGTTTTCTATCCATGGAGTATACCTCGTCAGATTTATAAGAGTATAGCATCCTACAGTTTCGTGCTTGTTTCTTGATCCATTACAAATCCACTCACTTCTATTTTTTCCTATTCATTTCAACAAATGGAGTGAATCATAAAACTTTCAAGATTCAGCATGATTTTACAAGTGAAAGATTGAAAAGCGGTTATAATATGAAGAGAAATCGAAATAATTTTCCAGTATTATAAATAAAGTAGTAAATAAGTAAGTTCCCAATATTATAATATCATAATATACCTATGTCATTTCTATTATAATATATTTACTAATTTTTGATAGAACCTTTATAATACGTACACTGTATAATTCAACAATTGATATTATTGTAATATCAATTATTTATACTTATCTAATCTCCGGTGTTTTTTTTTCGCAGGCCAAACGTTTCATAAGTGTTCTACAAAGACAAGCGGACCACAAAGGCAGTTCAATGTTTAGTGTTGATGAGATGAAAGACACGGCCGCCACAAACAATATTGTAGTCAACGATTTCTTCGCTTTCCTCTCATCCTTGAACAATCATGGATTTCTCATAAAAAAGGGCAAAAATCAGTATCAGCTACTGAGCGTGGACTATTAGTTGGCTGGTTAGTTGATTGAATAATTTATATTGTTACGTTTATTTAAATTAAATGAAGATAATGTAAGATTATAATTATATACATGAAATTCATTTCAATGTTCAATTTAGATTTTTGTAGTATGCCCATCGATACAGATACTTGTACAATTTTTCTACTGGAAATATATAAACAATACGCTGTCAATAATACTGCAATATTATTCATGTCAAATACTCATTGTAGAATTAACAAAATATTTCGTGTTATATCAATTTAATTGTGATTTTTTCCCTGTGAATTATTCCAATCAATTGATTGACTTATGCCCGGTTTCTCAGTCGTTCAATAAACAACGCTGTAGCTATTGATTCAATAACTTTATGAATTCAATAAATTTTTAAACATATTTATAGAATCCATAGCTATGGAGCGATTTATCTGTTCAATGAACATGGCATGATCCCAAACCGGCCACTTTTGTAAACAAACTTGGTGCCACTTGCACAAAAGCCGCTTAAATTTGAATCGTGATTAATTATCGAGAACCAATCAGAGAAGCCATCTTATCAAAAAAGCCTTCTCTGATTAGTTCTTGTGTAATTAATTACGGTTAAAATTTAACCGGCTTTTGCGAAACCGGGCCTTGATGTTATGTTAACCATGGTAACCAACCAAATCTTGGTTGTTTATTTCTGCTTGATGGGAGTTAAGTCAGTACCTACTATTACTTAGGTATTAGGTATTATCATGATAATTTTTACTGTTAAGTAAATTCTGTAAGTAAATTTAAAGTTCGTAAGTTTAAATTTTGTTAAGTAAAAATAAAGTTCACTGATATATGTATAATTATATTTGAATTTACATGTTTTGTATAATAGTACCTTGTCAAGCAGCCTCTTTGAGGTTCGCTTAAGGTAGCTTATTCAATAAACGTTTTTCTACTCTATAATAGTAGGTATTGGTTAAGTTGAAGGTTAATTCACGGTACTGACATCTTTTGGCTGATTTCTCCAAAACAAGATGGCTGACACCAATAAGAGCTAGCAATGCTAAATATAGTACAACTTTGAATCTGTTTTATTTTTATAATACTGGTGATTACACTAATTGTTATTTAATTTTTGTAACTTAATTTTCCGTTTGCAACCGAAAATTTGACACATTTATCCATTCCATAAATATAGATCCAGCCTATTTGGCACTATAGTTTATCGAGAGATTCAAGCTGGGTTTACACCAAAGTTATTAACAAAATGTTAATAACTTAATCCTTATACATTCTATTAGATTAAACGGAACTTGACAAACAGATATGTTCATCATGTGTAAGAAAAGTTATATTCAATCCAATAGAATCTATAAGAATTAATTTATTAACATTTTTTTAATAACTTTGGTGTAAACGCAGCTTTTTAAGCTTATGGATTCAATAAGTTCATGGAGCGTTCTAGAAAAGCATTTCTCATGTTTATAGATTCAATAAAGTTATTAACGACTATAAAGTGGAACGACTGAGTAACCAGACCTTTCTATAATCAGTGAACGAATTGTATTCAGTAAACTTATTTCTGAAAATATTATTATTATTCATGTATGACAATGACCTCGTACATACATGCATGCAAAACAACTAAACTTTCTTAACTAAACAACTAAACTTTATATCTATCTGTAAACTTTCCTCAATGAAAAGGAAAGTTTTTATTTCATCATTTATGAAGTCATTGTATTAATAATAATCTGGTATGAATGTAAATGAAAACTCAACGCTCAGTTGAAGTTTATATATTATTTTGGATCAATTCAGAACACATCCTACAAGAAAAGTTATGCAAAACATCAATTCTTTCCAATAATGTTATTCAGTCAACAAATTAAATCATATTTTTACACCATTAGAAACAGATAAATTCAAACATATCACAGATAAAATTAGGATTATAGCAAGATTTATTCAACACAGTCATGGAAAAACTAACACACAACAATAATTATTATTAAGATAGGTTTCAAGATTAATACGAGTAAGAAATTTAGTCAACTTGCATTTTACAAATAATACATTTCTATTACTATTGAACTAAATCTAAAACATTGCGAGAGGAATCTAAAACTTGACATAAAAATATATACAGTATTTGTAATTGTTTTAACGAACATAGAAAAAAAGGTAATTTAAATGAGTTTCAGCTCTCGCTGTAGAAAGAAAATTAGATTTTCTATGCACTAATTGTATTACCGAACAAAAATAATTGTAATGGAAATTCTCGTTAAGAATCACATTATTGACTAGAATAGGCGTCAATTTTCTGCTAAAGCAATTTTCTTCTGGAGCAGTTCAGGCAAATACGGAATGTGGTTTGAGTCGGTGGTTCACTGGTTCGATCCAGAATCGAACATGCCAGTTGTGGTGTTATTGCATTTAGCCTAGATTTGACGTCAATTTTTTGCTAAAGAAATTTCCTCCTGGAGATGCTTGTCTGGGTAAATTGGGAATGTGGTTTAAGTCGGTGGTTCGATCCAGAATCGAACATGCCAAGTGTGGTGATTATTTGCGAAATTGCGTTTAGCCTACATGCAGTTGTCATCGTAGCACTTGAAGCCATAAGATATGTTGTGTGCGCAACCTATGCATTTCCCGCAAGAATTGCATTCTAATCCTGTTTCACATGCACCGAAAATGTTGTCGTGTCCTCCGCAGACCTCGCCTGGACCCTGTAATTGCAAAATCATTCTTAGCAATCAATAAAATGTCGGTTACAGCGTACAAAATATATCGGTATCTTGAAGAATGAGATTTTGCGAAAAAAGGGAATGTTTAGTGCCCATGCACTGTTCTTGCATTACAGAATGTCTAAGTAAAAACATGTACTTTATTCAGAAAACAAATTTGCACAATACTTTTTATTCCAGCTTTACATTTATTGTTTTAATTCTATAGTTTACCCTCCTCTCTCACAGACTCATTCCCAGTAAGAAGTAATATTCATTAATTGCTTGAATTTTTTCAAGCTATTTCGTTCAAATTTTTTCAATTCAAAACATTTTTCCACGTATTATCCGTCATATTCATCGAAATCTATTTTATTGTGAATGGAAGTATTGAAATTTGAGTAGACCTAGTGAGGTATCTCACCTTGTAGCAAAAACATCTTGACTCTTGTCCTCTTCGGATGACGTAACCTCCAAAGTGGCAC
This sequence comes from Nilaparvata lugens, assembly GCF_014356525.2. Classification (NCBI taxonomy): domain Eukaryota; kingdom Metazoa; phylum Arthropoda; class Insecta; order Hemiptera; family Delphacidae; genus Nilaparvata; species Nilaparvata lugens. The sequence continues at coordinate 34,871,443 of NC_052507.1, forward strand.
TTGACGTCATCTCCGCACACATTCACTGCACTCCTTGATTGCAGAGGCACTTCTCCTCTATGTTCGTACCTGCATAACACAATAAAAACTGTCAATCAACTCGTTTGATACCCATAAAATTATTCCAACTCTGGGTTTTTTGGCAAATCTAAATTCCATATCCACGAAATGAAACTTATATATATTATGCTAGGTTGGACCTTCCCGTAAGAAACTCCTCGACAACAAAATCAAGAAAGTTTTTAATAATTGCATAGTTCTCGCAATACTCTTAACCTCTCTAATCTCCCATTTTTCCATTAATCAAGTACCGTACGTACCGTGAAATGAATTTTGGAATAACATTCAATTTTTAATAACATCAATTCAATAATAAATATTCAATAATAAATATTCAATTACTATTAGAGGCTACCGTAACTTTTGAAAGCATTACAAATATGTAGCCTACATTTAAAATTTTGTAGTTGCTCAAAAATGTGAAACCTTCCGAAAATTTGAAGCTAGTCTACAAGCTTCCAATTGAAATTGAATAATGGCATAAATACCGTTGCCGGTACTTCTAATTTTCATTTTATCTGAGAATCGGGTGAAATGTCAATTCGTTTGTATCTCGTTGGAGTCCCACAAGATCATCAAAAGCCCAATAATCATCAACAAATTTATCATCAACTAGCGTTTGTTAAATTTTATACGATAAAATGGAAAGCTGTAAAAATTAATAAAACAATTAAAATATTATGCAGAATTCTATTATTTCTTCAATTAAATTTTCTAATAATTTTTAACTGATCAACATACAATTGAAAAGTTTAAAATCATTCATTAATAGTTCATAAAAATAATGTAATTTAAATCTCATGTTTAATCAACAATAAATCTAGAATTCAATTATACTTTAAATTAAAAGTATTGTAGTAGTTATTGATAATTATTTAAATATGTTATAGAAATGTATAGTTACCATTCTGGTAGTGCCAGAACTATGACGATTGAGCTAAGGAGTGCTGTGAGGAAGAGGGACTGCATGTTGTGGCCTGACAACACAAAACAATCAAATTACTGCAAAAGTTTACTAACATTACTCTAGAAAGGTTTTAAAAGCAGTGAGACTGGCAAAAATGATCTGATATTTATAGTAGTTATATTTTGTTTTGCATCTAATCTTGAAATCAATTTATCATATTTTACCTATTCTGTTTATCATATTTATTCTTGGATCTGCACATTTGGTTATATGGTCTGATGCTAAAGGCATGAATACTGTTAAATGACTATCGATTAGAAAATAATCATTGAAAAACGAGTTTCATATTAATAAATGAAAATGAAAAACAACTAATGATAGTTGGAATTTCCTGTATAGTCTGTTTTTCTTCTATCGAAAAACAAGAATTATTCAGATAAGGAACGTGTAGAAGAGATTATTTGGTTATAAGATAATGTCAATGAGCCGAATCGCATTATTGATCGAAATGAATTGTAGTTGATTGCTACTATTACTAATTATTGATTGTGATCGAAATAATTCACAATAATATAATTATTGGTATTCCCATAGTAAATACTTGTTATTTAATTGTTTATAGAATATGATGCATGTATATTTACAACCTCATAATGAATGTGACAAATATTCCACAATGATTTTTTTGTAATTTTTCTAGTTGTTTGTTCACATTTTCCTTAGTTTTTGTTTTAGTTGAAGATGTTGAATTATAGATTTGGTATTTCTCTTTTCCTTACATAAAGTATCATGATGGTTGATAAATGCATTTTTATCATTTTCATAGGTTCAGAATAACACTCGTACTGTTTGGCAGTTTGAAATCATGTTGCAGTCGATGGGAAGTTTGGCAGTTTGCGGTGAGTGAAAGTAGTTGAAGGTTATTTATTGATAGTTCATCATTGAATTCAGATTGAAAACAACGTTTAAAATGCCTAATACTGTCTTTATTTAATTCACTGAAAAAAGCTATGTAAGTTACTAACACTTGGAGAATTCGAACAGCATGCCAAAATGTTTTGAAATGCAGTTGCCAATCAATCATTCGAAAGAAACTTTATAAACTGACAAATAGAAGCAGGAATACTGACCATGATCAACATTGCTTTCAACAGTATTTCAGTGTCATTAGAAAATAGTTGTCAGTTTAGCTTGGAATGAATGGAATTGAATTTGACATGCCAATTGAACAGCGATTGCATTTTCTTTCAATTGTTTACGTGAAAGTGCTTGATCAATGTAGTTATAATATAAACTCGAAATAATTAGTAATTTCTTATCAAGTTGATTTCATATCTATTAAAACCCATTTAGGCTATCAACTAATTGAGCTATAATGGTTTGACCCTCTGTTATATTTTTCTCAGCTTTGATAACTCCAATATTTTATTAATATAATATTTTATAATCAATGTTGATATTGAATGCTTCATAAAATATTATCGGATATCTTTTAATTAGTACCTGAACAACACCTTGATAGATAAGATTGTACCTTGTACAACCATAGGCCTATTAACGCAATCTACTTGGGTACCGTAGTAAACAGTTTTACTTAGTGAAAACTATGCACAAATATCAAATATCACCGATCAAGAATTTTCATGATTTCAAGGGTGGCGAGAATTGACCTGACCCAGCTGCAACTCAGTCAAAATTCAATTTGATATCTACTTGTCTTTCGATTTCGAAGCCCGATAAATTTGCAACCATTATTAACCTGTGCCAATCATGCTTTTGCTTGAAAAATATTCAAATTATTGAACTGATCAGTTCTGCGAATGTTCTTAATTCGATCATTGTTTCAAGTCCTGCTTTATGTCTATCATAACTCCACCTATTCATTAAACTAGAAATTTGATCAATGGTCAAGATCTCGTATAACACTTCATATTTATCCTCCCAACTGATAAATTTTGTAAATAAAATTAGAAGTTTTAATAAATTAAGTTTTATTGAAAATTTATTCGAAAAATGTGCACTGCTCAATGTGGATGTTGAGTGATTACAACAGTGAAATACAAAATATGTGTAGGTACAATACCCATAATAAACGCGAGAGTGTGTAGACAAATAATGCGGTACATAGGATTATACTCTAATAATATAATGTCTTTGTTTAGAGAGTGAGATTTATACCTTCAAAGAATAATGTTCAGTTTCACTATAGAATCGTTCCAGGTTGTTTGGTATAATTTTCATTTTCAACATCGATAATAATAATATATTGTGTAATTAATTGGAAATTTTCAGCCGAATTTATTATCTTGAAATTGTAAGACCCAAACTGTTTAGGCTGTCTAGGCAATGAAACATTTCATGACAACCTTCTTTGAGTAATTTGAAAAAGTATTTAACTTCTTGAAAGTATTTAAATTTATAAAAGTATTTTATTTAAAAAATCACCTCCCCCCCCAAAAAAAACTAACTAACAGAAACTCAGTGAACACGAAAAACATTTTTATTGAAGAATGATTAGCAAACATAACTCAAATACCAATTCTAGATGCCAAGTGGATACATTTAGCATACTGTACTGGAATTTAAAATTATATAACTCACAACGTGCATAATAGGAATCTCATAAAATAAATAATTCTAAGAACAAACGATAAATATTATTCCACTTGGAGTATTATACTAGAACATTATTATGAAGAGTATTATACTTGGAGGAATAATATTACACTAGTCTTCACAATACTCTTAAATTTAAGATATGTTGAAGCAAATTGAATTGAATCATTCTGCAATGTAATGATGAGACCGGCGAAACTCCTGGACACTATAGTTTGTGTAAAACAAGTTGAGACTTTGCCCTCCATCCGAAGAAATTACAGGGTTGCTAAATCGTGTAAAATTGCAACTTTCTCAAATTTCCAATTCAACGTCAGAATTGGATGTATAATATCATCCCTGATATCCTAATGGTGCTAAAAAAGTTTCAGGGTTGAAGGATTTAAAGGAAATTTTTATGATAAAATTGGAAACATTGCGAAGATTTGTTTTTCTTTTGAATATCACTTCTCTCAGAATCATGTAGCGTCGTAATGAGTAATAATTTTATATCATATGAACGGGGAGACTGTCTCCTTTCTATTGGTGTCTGGATCATTTTTATCCGACCCATAGTTATTTTTCAATTGATAATTATGTTCGTCAATGTCGAGACATTTCGAGCAGAAAGCATGAAATTTTCGACATGCTAGAAATCATCTTTAAAACATAATACAAATAATTGAAATTATTTTTCCAATTGTCAAACGTACTAGGAAAAACGTATTTTGGCCTCTCAGGAGTTTCAAAGTCAAGGATAGCGGCTGAATGGTGTTCCGCTATTTATGCTATCAATAGCTAGGATCAACAAATTCAAAATACAGAACGATTGAAAAATTCAGCAACTGCAAGCCAGAAGATCATAATAATAGTGAAAATGACAACCTCGCCTTGAATAATCCAAGCGGTGTTTCATTACAGCCTTTCTAGAGGCAATCAGCTGCTTGCGTTTGAAATATAATTCAGTCAAATAATCCTGTAAATTGCCAGCCTTTAGCATACAATTTGGTACACAATGCATACCATGCAGCCACTCTTCTAACTTTAAAATTCCTTTGAGACCAAAATACGATCTTCTGACCACTTTTGACAATTTAAAAAACAATTTCAATTATTTCTGAGAAACTTTCTCGCTTTCACCACCCACTTATCTTTCGAAACAAAAAAGTTTCCAGCATGTCGAAAATTTCATGCTTTCTGCTCGAAATGTCTCGACATTGACGAACATAATTATTAATTAAAAAATATCTATGGGTCGGATAAAAATGATCCAGACACCAATAGAAAGGAGACAGTCTCCCCGTTGATTTTATATAAAATTATTACGCATTACGACGCTACATGATTCTGAGAGAAGTGATATTCAAAAGAAAAACAAATCTTCACGATGTTTCCAATTTTATCATAAAAGTTAAATTTCTTTTTAATCCTTCAACCCTGAAACTTTTTTAGCACCATTAGGATATCAGGGATGATATTATACATCCAATTCTGACGTTGAATTGGAAATTTGAAAAAGTTGCAATTTCACACGATTTGGCAACCCTGTAATTTCATTATTTGTTATAATGGCGAAACGTCAGCAAGTAAGTGAAACTGCTTATCGGATGTACCCGGTTGATATATTAGCATGTTCATCCATCCGCGAATTTTTAAAATATATATATTTAAAAGCGAAATGGCACTCACTGACTGATTGACTGACTCACTCACTCGCAGAACTAAAAATCTACCGGACCAAAAACGTTCAAATTTGGTAGGTATGTTCAGTTGGCCCTTTAGAGGCGCACTTAGAACGGATTTGAAAAAAATTCCAAAGATACGCCCAAAGTCTGCGTTTTTCCAGCGTTTTTTAGCGTTTTCTCAGCTTTATCGAGAACAAATGAACAGAAAATGTTCAAATTTAGTACAGAAGTTCAGCTGGGGTGTAATAATGTTGTGTTAGAAGGAATTTGAAATAACGACAAAGATACTACCAAAATTAGCGTTTTCTCAGTTATTTCATCAAGTAATAGACGGAAAATTTTCAAATTTGGTACAGAGGTTTAGCTAAACCTTTAATATTGCATCAAAGATACGCCCAAAATCAGCGTTTTTCTCAGCTTTCCTACGTTTTCTCAGTATTTTGACTTTCTGATGGAACGAAGCATGCTCAAATGAAAAATTTAGGCGAGCGAAGCGAGCGCGCTGATCTCATTTTTGGACGATCCAGCCGGGGGTCCAGGGGGCAGAGCCCCCTGGCTAGACGGATATGGCGAGCGAAGCGGGCCTGACGGCTAGTGGCCATATAAATTCAAATAATTCGTTCCAATCATATCAAGTAAAAAGTACCAGCATCAAGTAAAATTTAAATTGATTTTAAATTTACTAATATTTCTTACCTTCGCAATCATTCAAAGATAAACCAGAGCTGCTTATGATCCGAGTGATTTCTTGGGCTCATAAGCATAAATTAGAAAATTTTGCTTTTACACAACCCATTCTCTAGTGATGCTCCTTTAGAACTGCTGTTCGAGCCAGGTTAGAACTCAACTAACTATAGATTCCCTTGTGCCGTCCAGACAGAACTGAGTCCTACGCCTCTGATTGGTCGGCTTTTTAAACGATTGATACCGGTATCAGTTGGTTTTGTAGCCGGTCACTAGTGTCCAATATTTATCAACTACCGATAAGAGCTCACTGCAAATACTACATTGTAATATTTACGATACTTATATTTTGTAAATATCCTGAAGAGATAAGCTTCTGTTTTGTAAGTTCCAGTCTATGAATTCTGGTCTCGGTGAATTGGTTTACAACATTCATTTGCTGTAGTTTTCTATTTCTTATTTATTAGAATAAATTCTCTTGTAAATTGAGTGGCTTAAAATGTGTGAGTTTTCCACGTATCTTTCGATTCTAATTAAAATTCTGAGATCATGATTTTTATCTCCTATTTTGGGTTTCATATATTTTTTATTTTAACAATAAATTTCAAGTTATTTATGACGTTGAGTACAATCATTACATTTTAGTATAGCCGATAACAATTTTCACTCAAAATACCGAACATGCAAACATAATTTCAAATGGATATAAACGGTTTTAAACAGTTTTTCAACGACTCACTAACCGGAGCACTTGAATGCTATATTAAAGACATCTTCAACAATCAAATGTTGAACTAATGACTTCATGTTGGTGTTACATGTGAAAGTCAGTAATTTTAGCATCGTAGTTCTTATGAACCAATATCATAGTACCAATTTCTGATTGGTGTAGCAGTCGAACAATTTTCTCATGCTCTCTTTGCATGATTCAAAATTTAATAAGATCATTTTGTTCACTTTGAAGTTAACAAGAAACTGAGATCTGGCCTTCGTTCGTAGACGTTGGACAGCGGAAGTGATAAGATTATCTCTGATGATAAAGTATCGGTTGGTAAGTCTACTGAATTCTCTCTATCATTGGAAGATAAGCTAATGACTATTTTCAACGAAATTAAAGGTGTAAAACAAGAGAAGTTGGACATTATTAAGTCTATTGAAGACATTCAGCTTTTTGATGATGACTTCGCGAAAATTTGAAAAGCCACGATGCCAAATTACCTGAACACCGCTCAGCCGATTTCAATGATAAAATAATTTACTTTTAGATTAGTTAGTTAGAATTTTGTTTTATTTGATTGTAATGACTTGTGTTATAATGTCAAAATAAGTAATATTATTTCATATTGATTATTTGAAGTGAAATCTTTGATTTGATATTATTTACATAGTCCTACCAATAGTTACGAGATTCTATAATTTTTTAAATCATTAAACAACCTTGAATTTATGGCACTGGTGCTAACTGGTACAGTACCTACTGTATTTATCTGCTTCTTCATTACTCTAAACATTTACTATGTCTTGTTCTTTACTGTTCATTCTTGAAGTACACGACTATCACATTGCGATGCCAGCTCTTCAATAGTCAGTATTCCTCCCCCCCCCCCCAACAACATGGTTGTTGTACAAAAACAGTATGTTGTATACGCTATATATTAATCACAAATACAAATGAGTATGGGTTTCAATTGAAAATTCCTATCGAGCTGATTAATTAATAGCGCTTCCATTCAAATACCATTAACTCATTAGAAGAGCAAATAATTCTATTTTTTTAATACACATTGATACATTTATGCACCGGTCTGGTAGTTGAACGTTGAAATTAGATGATTATAGTGGTCTTCTCAAAACTAAATTATTTTCATTATTGAAAGCGTTTTAAAAAATAAAAGAACGTTCTATTAAAATAGCTTTATTTCAACAGCCGTTGAGTCATATCAGGCCCTGAAATCGATTAGGTACAACCTGAATAGATACTACAGATCTGAGCGAGCCAGGTTACTCTTTACTTTTATTTTTGTATCCTAATTCTATTGGTATTTATTATAATCATAAACGTAAGTAGAAGTTTTTTATGTTGTTTCAGAAGCAAATGTAGAAGATTTTTAAAACTTTCGTGTCACGAAGAGAATTGGAAAGCATTCTAGCTATAAATTACTAAACTTCAAAATGGGAATTTGAAAGAAAGATCTTTTCAAAAATGTTGATAAAATAATAAACAATATTATTATGGTTAGTTTAGTTGATTATTATTTTCCTAATGTGGATAAGAATTTCCCAAATCTATACTTACTCAATCATGTGTCAAGTAATACTGATAGTAATACCTTCAAGCTATATTCCTGTATTCTGTGATCAATAAAAATGTATCAATAAAACAAGGAAATCCAACTAGCAGTTTATTATTTCTCTTTTTTATTTATTTTTCGAATATAATATATCTTGTATTCTTCGTTGTGGTCAAATGGATGCAAGGCATTTTAATTAATTTGTTGTCTCTGTGCATAAGATTCAATTCCTGTCAATGTTATTTTTGTAAGTCATGGAAACAAAAAACAAAGGAAAAGAAAAGGCAGCCTTCAAAAAGTAAGCAATGCTTGAACGGAACCATGGATATCAATTAAAAAATTCAGAATGAGTTAAAATTTGTACTGTTCAAATTTCAGCAAGAAAAACATGATCAATCGATATTTTTACAAAGTATTATACTCCCTTCCAGCTCCTCCCCCATTCAATCAAATGATAGATATCATATTTCTGGTTAGAATAAATATGGCAGTCACACAACACTTGCAAAATACTCATGTAAAATGCGTTATTTTTTATTTATCATTTAAATAAAATCCATATGATTTTTTCAATTAAATATTTATTATGATAATAATTATGTGTTGACACGTAACTTTTTTTCCTCCACCTCCTGTCTAAAGTGCTTACTTTACTCCCTGGAACATAATACTAAAGTGTCGCTTTTTTGCTCTCGGGAGGAAAAACAGAAAAACTCCCTAGAGCGTTAAAGTAACTCCATTTAAATAGCATGGGATGCTCTCTATTTTAAAAAGGTACATTTGAAATAGGTTAGAAGGTCTAAGCTCAGATGAGGAAGCATTTAAAGTAGTCATTAAACTAACTAAATTCAATACCTCTAGTCCAGGCAATGAATGCTCAAAAAAGGGTTTAGAGGGAAAAGTTGGGAAGACAATTTCTGACCCCGCAGTTCTGTTTTGGGTAGTAAGGAGGTAAACATATCAAAAGTCCCTACCCCCTGTGCTAAGGGAGTGGGGGTGGTTTAAAGGTACCATTTTTTGGTTTCTCGCATAAAACTCAAAACCTATGTATCCTAAGGACATGACTGTCATATAACAAATTAAAGCTTACATAATTTTCTTCAATATTCATTTCACAACTTTTTTATATCTCCTCTATTTTTCGAGATATCCGCCCTTAAAGGTGTGACATTTTTGAAAAAAATACGTTTGCCACCAATTTTTTTCTATTTTTGCTCTTATAACTTTTCAAAAAATCCGTATTGATTATGAGCATATAGAGCATTGAATTCTCTTTTTGATTTCTCTCAATTTGATGTATGATTCCACACTTTTACGAATTTCCCTACACCTTTTGCAGCAGCTTTAGTGTTGAGTGTGAAATCTCCATTTTTGCAACAATAGACCAATTGACAAAGAATTTAAAGGGAATGTTTTAAACAAAATTTTTGACTTTGCAGCTTTGTTGAGACTAGTTGTTAGGAGGAGAACAAAAGTCCCCCTTCCTAACTTATGTGCTAAGGGGATGAGGGTGGCTTAAAGGTACATTTTTCAGCATTTTGCTTCCACACTCATATCTTGAGAACAATGCGTTCAACCGACATAACTAACTATTCAAAATTGAAGCTTGATAAATTTTCTACACTTTTTGTTCAGTGAAACTTAGTGATATTCCCAACAGTTCCCGAGATATTCGCTCTTGAAGGTGTGTAATTGTTAAAATAACAGGTTTTTATCCAATGTTTTGCTCTTTCATGGCTTATAACTCTCCAACAATGCATCATAAAAACTTATGCTTATCTTTGGTTCGTAGAGCATTGAATTCCCTTCGAAATGATGTATTACTTCACTATTCAAAGTTTTCCTCTCATTGTTATAGCAGCTTCAATGTAGGGGGTGAAATTTTCATTGCTGCAACAAGTGTCAATTCAGCGGTTCCACACCTTCAACAGAGGGGATAAAGATGCGCACTTTTGCTATGTTCACCTATCAACTAGTCCAAATCAAGCTGCAAAGTCAAAAATTATGTCACAGACACCCTCTTTAAATGTCATTGTCAAACGATCAATTGTTGCAGCAATGAAAATTTCACCCCCTACATTGAAGCTGCTGTAACAATGAGAGGAAAACTTTGAATAGTGTACACGATATCTCATCTCCCAATTAACGAAATGACTTGAAATTTGGAACTTGAGGTCCTTACAGTATAAGGATCCGACACGAACATTTCGACCAAATGCAATTCAAGATGGCGGCTAAAATGGCGAAAATGTTGTCAAAAACAGGGGTTTTCGCGATTTTCTCGAAAACGGCTCCAACGATTTTGATCAAATTTACAATCATTGATAAGCTCTATCAACTGCCACAAGTCCCATATCTGTAAAAATTCCAGGAACTCCGCCCCATCTATGCAAAGTTTGATTTTAGATTCCCAATTATCACGCTTCAGATTCAATTTAAACAAAAAAAAAATTAAAGTGGAAAAGATTGAGCATGAAAATCTCTACAATTAATGTTCACTAAAATTTTCACCTTAAGTTGAAAATAAGCTCGAAGTTCGAGAAAATAAAATTATTAAATTGCAAACTGTTGGCAACTGTTGATTCTATTAAATCATTCACTATGAAGAGATGGCAGACTTCGTGTGTCTGCAGCGTTATTGTCCTGTCACCAGCTGGCTTAGATCTTTGAATAGTAGACTTGAGATGCGCGTGAACACTAGCGTCAGTTGGTCAATTTTCATAACGGCAAGGAAAGTTGTGTGAGTGCGCCACACCAGATTTTTTTGAATTATTTTATCACAACATGTTTCAACATTCATGCCATTTTCAAGCAAAGACCTTAAAGAGATAAGGTCATGCATCTTTAAGGTCTTTGTTTTCAAGTGATAAGAAGTAAATAAATATTTACTCTTCCAGCAGTATTTATTTATTTACTTCATATCACTTGAAAATGGCATGAATGTTGAAACATTTTGTAATAAAATAATTCAAAAAAGGGTACTGAGATTTTTATTTCTATTTTGTGATATACATACTATGGAAGTATTAATATTTTACGAATTTCTATCTTTAGAATAAGATAAGTCACAAAAGATTGGATATTTTTTATAATTTTCTCGTATGAAAATTTTAAAGCCAACACGTAGGATAGGTTATTTTCAATATTATCATGCAAGTATTGTCCAATCTTATATTTTTCAAAGTATTTATTGACAATGATGCAAGATAAATGATGATTAATAATTGATTAATATGATAAGATACTAGACCAACAGACATCTAAGAAAAATGGATTTTGACAATTGGGTATAAGAAAAGTTATTGTTGTTCTCTTTCTAATAATTAAAATTCTATTATTGTCATCAGTTAATTAGTACCTATCAATATTTAAGTGGAAAATAATTATTAGAAGTATCTATTAGTATTGGACAAAATAATATTTCCCAACATTAATTAAAAGAACTGATGTTTTTGCTCACTTTTTTAATGTAGAACTATTTTAGAATCTATTTTGTAAAGAATCACATGCACCTTTCTTTCTCCCTGTGACTCAAATGTGTGGTCATGTGCCTGAACGCGAGTTCCCCCCATTCATAAAAATAGAAACGATTCAACTGATACAAATGTTCAAATTAATAGACCGCATACGCGACATTAAAAGCACAGCCTTAAGCTAAGTTTACACTGAGTAACTTTGTTATAAGTAGCTTTTTTAGAAAAATTAGTTATAAAAGGAATTTGTAACATGTTATAAAACAAAAACAATTGCATCTTAGTTGACGCAATCTACGTGATTCTGTGCATGTCAAACTTTGACGCTGGTAATTCATGAGAAAATACAAATAGTGATGCAAGATGTCTACAGTTTATGTAATGGTTTTCTGAATTCCAATATAATTGATAATCTTCTGTAAATCCTCTTTGTACGGTAGTTGAAGTTTCGCAATTTTTGTAGTTAGATGAGCTGGAGTCCTTTGAACATTGTCATTGAAGGGAGAAGTGAGAGACTTGAGACATTTTCCATGTTTTTATGCCATAAATTATTCTAAATTGAAAAATTCTACTCAAAATTCTTCTAAAAATTTTACTTTTAATCTTCTATAAATCTTCTTTTGTACGGTAGCTGAAGTTTCGCTATTTTTGTTGATAGGCTAGATGAGCTGGAGTCCTCTGAACATTGTCGTTAAAAGGAGAAGTGGGAGGCTTGAGACATTTTTCATGTTTTATGTCGTAAATTATTCTAAATTGAAAAATTCAACAACTGTTTTCTGTTTATCCATTGGATCCTCTTCAGTGAACCTTTGAATATCATTTGTGAATTTCCTGCCTGTTATAAGATCTGTTAAATTCTTTCTATTCAATATTTACCATCCTGATTTATTCACAGATCATTTCTGTAGGGTTTTCATCTTGAATTAATAATAGTCTTACGCTTAAGTTCGGTGAAAATTAGCTTCAATTCTATTTTTCTTTCTTGACTGCATTAGGGGTCCTAGTCAAATTATATCCCACTTGAATTCCCCGATATTAATGTGTCGTTTGTTTTCATTGTCTATTAACTACAAACATTTGTACATTTGTTGACTTGTTTACTTGAAGTAATGTAGTGACATTATATTTATTTGTTTACTTTATATTGCTTCTACAGCAATATGTCAGTTCTATCAACTCACTTATAATCCTCAAAAAATTATAAAACCACTGACCAGTATTAAAAACATTTCTAAACCGATTGAGACGAGTCAAAACCCTCTATTGTCTCCAAAAAATGGAAAGACCCACAGACCAGTAAAAAATAATTCCTGAATTAATTGTGACGAGGTGTGAACCCATCTATTGCCTGTGAAAAGAGAAAAGACCCACATGAAATAATATCTGAATCAATGGAGACTAAATGTGTGGGTCTCGGTCTAGCAGCAGAACAACACGTTGAAGGCCGCAAAACATGATGATTTGGCCGGAAGTGTGTACGTGGAGGCACACTGCATCTACGTCACAACATTTACGCTTTCTTATTTTTCTTGCCTTTCTCTTCTTTTTGGCTTGTCAACAGGTTGAAATAAGTTTTTGATCTGGGTTCAAACGGCGTAGTTGCACTGAAAGTACTAGCACACATGCTATTTTTGGGTTACCCCACTTTTCCCCTAAAGTAAAGTCTCCTTCCCTCACCCAACAGAGAAGCGTTGCTGTTTTTTGCTTGTTTACAGGTCACGATGAGTAGAGATGTTTTCTCGGTTTGCATCAGAAATCATTTCAGTTTGTGATTAGCAACACGTCAGGGAGGTTCCTTCTGATTTTCCCCAAAGTGTTTTGTACAAGAAACGGATATATTTGTTGGACATAGTTTTTCAATTTTCCACTCATTATTGAGTCACAAGGTGAAACCAAACAGGATCTATGAATTACTCAATTGCAGGTAGGTCAAGAAATTTTTTCAATCGATTTATAACCACTATGGCGATATACGATCCACAACATATAAACATTGCTGTAGTCTGTTAAAAAATTGCAATAAAAAAGAATGTTTGCTTCCATCTCTATAAAATGATAATATTGAAAACAATATTTCCATAAATAAAGTAATAGAGGAATTTCTATAGTCATACTGACCCATGAAAAGTTGTAATTTTCTAAAGGTGAAGGTAGATTTCAAAGTGTAATGAATAATTTCAGTAGGTAATGTGCTCTCTATGAATTACCAATAAAAATCTGGATAAAATTTTGTATTATTTGAAAAATCACACAAAACACCCCTAAATATTCTATAGCCTACATTGTATTTTGTATATTATTAGTAAACTTGTGAACACTCTCACATCGCCTGAAAAAAACTGTTGTGGAAATAATCAATAAACTCTAATAAAATCTGTTATTGGTACCGGTACTAAAATGATTATTGGTTGTCATTGTGGATTGAATCACTTGAATAGGGTTGTCAGCATCTTCATTGAATCTTTCATAATATGAAATTATATTTCATCTTGGCTCATTCATTAATAAATATCGGGGCACCGAGCTCGTTATTTATTTATTGATAAACAGAACACAATTATTTAAAATGATTGGGGAAGGACTAACAGGCACAGCCCAAAACTGTTTCTTCCCCGAATTTTCATTTATACACTATAAATGGTCCAAAAAGTAAGTTATGTTTCATATTGAAACATAACTGGACTTGTGTGTTGGACATGTGTTTGGACTTGAATTCAGGTCCAATTTTGAATCAAAATATTTGAAAATAGAAAAGTTCTAATTTAGATTGTTCACAAACCAAATTGAATAACAAAATAACACTCACTAATCACTTGAAACTGTAAAATAATGATTAACTTTGAATATTATGATGTACTCTAATTTAGAGTGATAAACCATGTCATGTCAACAAACCGATTATTTTGATAAAATTTCTAGATAATATTTCTCGCGAGATACGGTAAGCTGATTGAATGATTACATAGCTGATCTCCCACACAGGCACACGCATCTTCTGTTGTCGACAGACGACGAAATTATACAGACATCTGTTCTTCCAAGGATGAATTATCCTTCTAATGTCCTTCAGCGAGTTTCCCCACGGATGAGACATAGTGCAATCGAATTTTTATATCATAAACCTTCTATGTTCCAAATTTCGTGAAAATCGTTAGAGCCGTTTTCGAGATCCGTTGAACATAAATAACCAGATATAAAAATACAAAAATGTCTCGCTTAATATAATAGGATTAGCATCACCTTATTACTTTTATCCGTACGGGATACAGATTGATTGATTGGGTCAACTTTATATTAAACCTATAAGTTGCATGCAACATAATACTCAACAATGATATCGTAGAATAGGCTATATCAACAAAATAAAATACTTGATCGTTTGCAATAAAAAAGCTTTGTTTAAAACTCCTTGTTGAATATGCTATATTATTCGAATTCGGGTAGTTTCATTAGAATAATTATTTGACCACTACTTGATTCTGATTATTAGTGTGACTACTATATTGAGATGCACTTCATACTGTCAGTGTTGGCTGAATGAGAAGCGTTGGTGTTATTAATATAAGGAATGATGACAGTTTAAAGTGAATCTCACTATAGTGGTAAATATGATTGGCCTGCAAGCCTGGTCTGGTGTCTCGTGTCTGGTGTCTGGTCCTGGTGGTGATTCCAGCAGATGACTTTTCTTCCGTCTCACATTTATCTATTTCCATGCATAATTCACTCCTCTTCTCAACAAATTATTCATTCACATACCGCCAGTTTGCTCATGTTTAGCGCTCTGTTTATATAATCTTTGTTCAATTGAAGTTTTGTTGATTGATCGATATGATGGAAGCGCCAACATGAACTATGATTTAGCGTGATAGTTTGCTATAGATACTTCGATTTGGTTACAAATTTATTTGGAATCTATCGTTTGAAACCACATACAAGATAATTATCGATGATAATACCTTTCATTTTCAAAAAATGTTAATTGAAAAACTAATTTTTACAGGGAATAAAAACTCAAATTGCCTTATCCCAGATTTTGCTGTTTTTATAGACAAAATTGTTTTTTTTTTTAGTTTAGTTGCATAAGATTAATTATGCAGTTCTAATAATAAGCTGGTTTTATTGTTATAAAAATTCAAATACGATACCTTAAACAAGGCTATGTTATGTTTTACAAGGCAGTCCTTCTCAATAATGTAATGTACCATCAACATTTTTAGCAACCTCTTTATAAATTATATAACTCTTACTCTCCATCTTACTATATCAATGTTTAGTAAATTATGGTACTACTAAATTTCCCAATAAATGATAATTTTTGGAATTCTGCCAATTTTGATATAATTTGTGAAAATTAAATTCAGTAGCGTTCTGCTGGATCTACAGAAATAGCTTGTTATTACAATTTATTGTTCATGTTTATGAACTTCATTTACTGTTTTGGTGCTTCATGAACAATAATATAAAATATATCTCAGT
Organism: Nilaparvata lugens; assembly: GCF_014356525.2. NCBI lineage: Eukaryota > Metazoa > Arthropoda > Insecta > Hemiptera > Delphacidae > Nilaparvata > Nilaparvata lugens. The sequence continues at coordinate 34,887,614 of NC_052507.1, forward strand.
ATCTGCGTTCCTCAACAAACCAGAAATACTTGAATAATTTGTATTATTTTTATTAGTCAACTTGAGATTATTTGTGTATCAGATCATGATTATCTCCGATTTTTCCTATTGTAGGACTCTAATAAGAAATAGTGATGGCAATAATCACTAGGTTCCGAGCCCGTCTTCACAATTTACAATATGTGTCGAAACTAGATTCACAACTGCAAGCTGAAAAGACTGCACAAACAGGTGAGTCGTCGTCGTCGTCAAAATGCTCCTCAATCAATAAGTTTCGATAGAATTAAGTTTCATGAATTAAGATCCATTATTTACTACTATAGAAATAACCAGTTGAGACTCTCCCCCAGACGACACTTATTAGTCATGGTGGAAAATTTCTGTAAAAATACTATTTATTGATCAAAGTATTTTTTGAAAAGATAAAAAGACCATTTTTCATGTTTTACTAGTTGAGACTCTTTGTGAGTAGAAGTCATAGCTTACACACTGATACTGTGGTTTCTCAACTGATATAACAATTTAAATAGACTATTGCATGATTGATAGAATTTCTCTGTCGGTTTCACGAATCAACTATAATCAAGGTGAGATTCTTTTAATTCTTAATAAGAAGCTGACTCTTCTTCAAATATGTTTCCAAACACGAAGTATATCAAAAGTAAATAACTTACGGCCTCTCAAAAATTGATTTAAAAAATGTTATTATTGGAAATAACCAATTGAGATCACTGGAGGCATTATTATTATACGGTTTCGGTATCCTGTTTTGTCATATTTAACTCAATTGTTGAATTAGAAGTAAGCAAAATTGATTAGAAAACAAGTTATTGGTCATATAGTACAGTATCATCATCATCACCCAACTACAAACAAACGCCTAAATGGACATCAGCCAGCAAAATAACTCATTCAAATAGTAAAATTCTCTAAATTAATATCATCATGAAAATTACTATTGCAGTAATATTTTCAGCATAAATAATACATTATATGACTAATAAACTCAGATAATATTGACTCTAATGAAGTGTAAAAAGAAATTTTGAAATGAATCAGAAAACAACTTAATAAAATATTTGAATTTGAGTTAGAAGAGATCATTGAAGGAATGAATTTAATTAATTGAATTAATTTGGTCTTTTATCAGTAAGAACGTAATTTGTAAACAACACACATCTCGTTTCGTCAATTTTCATCAATTGAGTCGGAGTATTGAAATTACTTGTTCATATCTTTATATATATATTTTAGCAATCGCTCTATCAGTTTGTATTGTTTGTATGTGGTTGTCTGCTGCTTGATTTATATTCGTGGTGAACCAGAAACTTTTCTATTTAGGTTGTGAATGACAGTGAGGAAGGGTAGATTAGTGTAGGTTGTGAGCGAGGGAGAGAAAAATCTTGGCTACTGTGAGAGAAAGGGGCTGTTAATGATGACGGCTGGTGAAGCTTCCAAAACAACATCTCACACATTGACCTGTATTCGAAATTTATTTCTCTCAGGAATTTTTCTATAAGCTCGTGTCTGCTACCACAAACACATAATGTATCCTGTACACTTGAAACATTATTTATTATTGAAGATAATAACCTATTTGAGAAGTGGGTCGTCGTCAGCTTATATATCCAAATTTTAATATGAATTATTAGCTTTTATTTCATAGATATAAACGCATGTTGTAGAAAACGTTATTGAGGTGCGATGACGAAGTAGGCGGCTAATGTGGATTACTCGTTCATATAGGCCTACTTCAATTCTGATTGTTATAAATACCTATCCTCTTCAAGTGTGTTTTTACGATATGACGATTTCTAATAACTTATAATGATACATTCGCATTGATTTTTTGAAGATTATGGTTTACAGAAACAGAAGCTTCAGCGCAAATTCAACAGCCTATTGCTTTTTTATTATTCTAGGATCAATCTGTTCAAGGCCTGCATTTAATTTAATATGTCATTTAGGCCTATCGCTAGATATTAAAACATCTAAATCTCTTAAATTCTCATTCATCTTTTTAAATACTGTATGCTCAAAATTCTACCAACTAGTTATTTTCTGTGCTATTGATACTGTTTCCAACTTCATAGCCTAGTCATATTTCTGTTTCCTAGCTTGTAGGCTATCAATAGAAAATGGATGAAAGATTCGTCTACATGAAAAATTCTTTTGTTCACGGTAACCAAGAAATACACACATGCTAGATTATTTTGAAGTATTTCGTTTAAAAATAGATTACATTTATTTTTCTTCTGCTTTATCGTTTTCCAAATAAAAATTTCAAATTTAGTCTATCCTTGGACATCAGTCATAGTCCAATAATCCAACCGTACCTAGTCTTCTCCCATCATATACTAATAGTATGTATCATGTAATATTATTGTATAGTATAATATTATGATTTGTGGTTCTGTTGATAAATAAATACCTTATGTTTGATTGTTACTGGTGTGAGAAAGTTTTTCCAGAGAATATATTTTCTCATGATTTTCCAATACTAGTTTGTATATCAATAGAAATTATAATGATTTTTGAATATCGGTACTAGTTTGTATAACAAAGAAAAAATATAATGATTCCATTTGAGGGATTTGCCTCAAATTTATAAAATGAGAGATTCAATGTGAAACTTGATCATTTTGGATGGTATCCAGCCTCCTTAATAATTGTGAGTATACCCTTGATAAGTGTTAGTTCATATTTTTTAATGGAATCAAACTTCTAATTTAATAATTTATTTGCAGTATGCCTGCTGTCAATTGTTCTACTGTTGCCCTATTTTGCAAGATGTCAGGCCTCCATATTGGTTGGACTGATCTATACATGTCTTGTTCTTCCAATGGTGGTTTCGGCCAATTACAAATATCCAGTTAGCGCTTTCAAGGGATTCACCACTCAAGTATCTGGTAAGAATAGCGAAACACTCAATTATGAATTAAGTACTAACATTATTCTTGAAATATTCATTCAAGATCTTTTTGAAATTCTATTTCTTATTCAATCAAGTAATTCATTTTCTTTAGCCTATACTTATTTTACAATTTACAATGACTAAAGTAGAATCCTTCATTCATTGGTAGCCATTTATCGTAGTTATTTCTTCATAGATCAAACTTATTATCTCGTGTTGAATAAAATTCTAAAATCAGAATAGATCATCAGTGTTGACATATGAAACCCATATATTGTAAACGAGCCCAACAATAGAATTGTGAACAAACTAATAACTATAGTCACATATATAAGTCTTGAAAAATTCATATAAATTGATCTGAACATTTCTAAAACATGCATATCTAAACAGTAGATAACTGTTTAGAAGCATGTTCTTCGTTTACTAATTGTATTTCATGTTTGTTAAAAATTCCCTACTCTGCTCTTGTCAATTTATTTTTTTATCAATGTTGACCAGCTCATTTAGTTGACTTCTTCATAACGTTTATTGATGTTGTGTTTGTGATTGCCAAACAAAACTACCAGTAATGATTATTTGATGAGGAACTATATGTTTGTATTCTATTTTGAATTGTTTGGATACTTTCAACACTATTGTTTACATAATAATTAGTACGGTACCGTCTTGATAAAGCTGTGCTCAAGTGTAAAGTTCAATGTTATTGAATGAGTTCCATTCAATGCAGATGAAGAACTTTCAGCTGTACAGGTCTACTAATAATAAGAAACCTGAGCCCATCAAAAAATGTTTTTCAATCGTACTGTTTAATTTCAAATGTATTGTTTAAGGACTAATCCGAACATTTCGAGTTTTGAATAACTTATTTACTAGAAAAATTATTTTTGAACGTTCAAAAGCTTTCTTTTTTAATGACTTCCGTGCGGTTTGAGGATGATGATGAAGAAGGATGATAAGGATGAAGTCTGCACTATGTCTGTAGTAGCCTACATCTCGTACTAGCTTCCTTCTTTTTATCCCCTTCTGTTTTGTTCTTTTCATATTATGTAGTGGAGATTGTAAAATTCTTTGTTCCTACGCAAGATAAGTGCAATATGTAGGCTACGTTTACTGCTGTGCTGTACTTTTCCACTGTTATAGAGACGTTTTCCAAATCTAAATTTGGCAACTGTTTTACATAAAAAATTGAACTACAGTAATTCGAAGCGTATTAGCTAAGTAAACAGGAATCTTTCGCTGACTCAGAATTCAAAACATAAAACAATGAAGGACAATATTTGCTTATGCCTTTGAATTTAAGTCACATGCTATTTCTTAGAATCTTCCACTCGAAATTCATCTCGAGAAAAATAAATAAGATGTCATGCCAAAACAGGCAGAGTAGAGAGGGACATTGTCCAATGATTCTAAATTTAGAGTAGCGTCAGACATGAAATTTCAACAAAGGATACTCAACTTTTGTTCACAAATCACCAAACTCAGTCAGCGTGCATATTGCTCATGTTCTCTTGTGTTTTGGAATCAGGCTAGTGGGCTACATAATATATTCATTATTTATCATATCACTTTATAAAGATTTTTGTTCAACAGAATTGCTTTAAAATGAGGTTGAAACGACAAGTGAATAAAATATTATTTTTAGTGTAGTTGAGAAGTTGAAGATATAGGTAGTATTGAAAGTTGAAGGTATAGTAGTTTCAAATATTGTTAAAACCCGGTATTTGAAATGGTTAAATAGCTTTTAAAGCTTAGTCTTATATTATACTACGTTTAAATAGATATACTGGATTTTTTTTAGCAGTTTCTGTTTGTTTTTTAATGTTATTTTAGATGAAGCAACTTATTGAATGTTTGGTACAGAGGTGTCCTCTGTCTTCTACTTACGGTTGATATGGATTGTGTAGCTGACTGATCCAGACAAGTGACTCTGGTATCTTGTGGCTCCTTTTTATACTAGAAAAGACGTCACTAAAAACCCTCCAACCCCTTCGAAAAAAATGAAATGATTATGCAAATGAGAAGCGTATCCACCATCTCACTCCTTCCATCAATTGGTCACCCAAGCATGAAGAACATTGTCATCCTCTGCTGCTGAACTGATCTGAAGTTCCTTAACCCATTCCATAGGTCAATAGGTCATTTTTTAATTCATCAACTTCTTCATACTGAGAATTTGCCAGAAGAAAATTGATCAAACTGTCTTCTACTTGAAAGTTATTCTTGTCAAACGTTAAGATGACAAAATCAATTTTCTTAGTGTCCATGTGCCTACTTTAATATTTTTAGCTTCTTCATAAATTTTTCCTACCCACTTTAGACATTTTTATCTTATTCTCCCTTTATGAAAACTAATATGATTTCATGAGGGTAATTTAACTTTTCTTCAAGTTATTCTTCATTCAGATACAGTACTTATCCATTCTATTCATTTCACCTTCTACTTGCTGTATTTTACATAACTTGTAAAACCATCATCACATTTTCCTTTAATCCACCAAGACATACATTATTTTATTTCAATGCCGAATTTGCTTTTAGTGAACAAAAATGTTCTGCAATTTTAATTCCATTTTTAATTATCATAATTCATGGGTTCAGCTACAGACTAGTAATAGGTACTTGAGGAATCTCGCTTAGTCTCAGGCTCATGATGTATTCATAAAACATATTCTCGAAATATAAATTATCAAGGTAAAATCAAAGAAATATATTGTTGTTAGCTCCACATCATTTTTCTTCTTAATTATGGGGAACTGACAACATCTCTTTCATTTCACCTTATTGTGCAGAAATGTCCACAACATCTCTGTTCATAGTGAGTGTTAATTTTAGCAATGAACATATTGAACGTATTAAATGGAGACAATATAAAAATTTTACCTGAACCAGTTCATATAATGTTGAAAACTGAAGAAGTTACTATACACTTGTTACTATACAAAGTTACGTTCTACAAAAATGTCACTTTTACTAAGTGGATCGAGTTCTTGATTGAAATTCTTTCATAATTTTATAATAAATAATGATAGAATGGAATTCTGAAGAAAGATCTCATAGGAAAATTATATTTATTCAGGATTCAGTAGAATTAATTTTGTGTGTAATGGTTTTGATTTTTTCTATTAGATCAAGTCGATTCTGGAATATTTAATTTATTTATTTCTGCCTCATTCATTCTTTTCTTCTTAGTAAATGCTATTTTTAATAACGTTCATCAATTCCTCTTTGCAACTATAATCTTTTCTCTATTGAGAGGAAGTAATCTGACAAGACATCAACGCTAAGAGAAAGCGCAAGCATCGATCAGTTCACATTTTCCTCAAGAATTTCCATTATGTAAATAAGTCAATTATTATAATACTGCCTTCTCTTATTTGGAACTTGTTTCATTTCATCGTTATCACTTATAGACCATCTTCAAGGTTAAAGTATTATTCCCTAGTCTTTCAGGTTATTCAGATTGAAAAACTAATCAATGTAGAATAGAATTAAAAAATTGATACTTATTGCGTCGACATTGGAAAAAACCTTTTCAAATTAGTATACTTTGAATTCTAATAGGTACTCAAAATTTTGCAAAATTACTAAAAATTTCCAATTTGTAGAGGTTTGAGTGAAATAGTTTTGTTTTTAATTAGTTTTTAAATATCAAAATTTAAAATTTTTAGTTCAGTTATTAGTTTTGAAGTGGAAATTAGACTTTTTGAAGTGAAAAGTGAAATCTTAACCTAATTCTTTTTTGAAACTTTTATTTGTAAAAATTTGGGAGAAGACAGTTTTGGGCTATGCCTGTTGTCTTCTCCCAATCATATTATATATTATTATTATGATTTGTGATTGTCAATTAAATAAATAAATATGAATCAAAATTCGGGGTAGGAACAGTTTTGGGATTTGCCTGCTGGTCCTTCCCTAATTATTTTAATAAATTTGTTTATCTTGAATAAATTATGAATTTTGAATCTGAATAAATATGTTTTTATTAGCGTACCGTATAATTCTGGGCTCTCATGTCATAAGGTAGTTACAAGGAATTGAGATTGAGCAAAATGTAAAGATTTCAAATACTCATATAGAGTATTAGTATATTTTACTAATAGAGTGTACAGTATAAATGGAAAGTTGAAGGCAAAATTTAATAATAGACCTAATTTTTTTCATCATTCATGAATACTAGTGAAATATTCTCTCTGCTAGTATTTCTCATTGTCTATTGAATATCTAAGAATTTAATAAATACACTCACTTATATTATTATTAATAATATGTATATAATCCAACAATTATGTATTCAATAATCCATAATAGGATAACATTTGTATATCTTCAAAGTAATATTGTTTTAGTTATACAGTAGAAAAATAATAAGCTTATGTTATCTTTTCTCTATGGTTATTCTGCATTTACTATGATGATGATAGTTTTCATTATTATTTTCAGAGTGGAGCCAATATTATTTGAATCCCACGTTGAGTTTTCTTTATTGGATGTATGGGCCACTCAACAGACTTGAACAGTCATACATTAGACTATCAAACATTTTCACCATGTCTAATCAGGTACTGTATTTGAACTAATGTCAATAATTATACTAATTTTAAATTTGAAGTTCAAAATTAAAATTTTACATGGTTTGAAATTGCTCCAGTTAATTGATAAGACATTATGAAAGTATTGATACTCGTGTAACAAGAGCATTTCTAAATGAGAAAAACATGCTATATTCTTCTTGTCACTTGATTTTTGTTGAAATTCCACTTTTCACACACATAATCCACTTTTCGAGCACATAATCAGTCATAATAGTAGTTTATTTAAACAAAAACCTTATTACATTGGAATGGAATTTCATAACAATGGAAATTTTTTAAAAATAATTGAAAAAGTATTTAGTAGATAAAACCCTGTATAGAGTACAAGAGTTCCTCTCTGACTCGAATTAGTGTTGACTTAGATAAGTATAAAATTTCAAGTATCTATTGTATAAAATTTTTTACCTACCAATCTGTCTTATATTTGACAACTGGAGTTTCCAAGACGTAATTAAAAAAAATTAAATTGATTTATAAACGGGTTATCCACAATTTGTAACTTTTATCTCTACAGTAACCAATATTTCTATATTACCAATACCTACTATTACTTAGGTATAATAGTAATAGTAATACTAAGTAATAGTAGGTATTGATATTACCCACAGTATGGCCATTGACTGTCACGCTTCTGATTGGTTAGCTCGGTCACATGGTACAAATCCGCCATTAAGATTCCAAACAAACTTTTAAGTCCTATCTTATAGCATTAGACATTTGGAATTTATCACTTATTTTACCCATTGGAAACAGATTATGAACTTAAGATGAGTTTGATATATCATTTTCGAAGATAAATTGATTATACTTTGATATAGACAAAAAATATAATTTTAAAAATCACTAATAAAGCTTGAAACATCAATTTTCCTTTCCTCGGACACCTCGCAGACCACTTCTGTAGCTTTCGCAGACAACTTATTGGGAACCAGTGATCTTTATAAATATGCAGAAAGATAAATTTGAATTTGTTGTATTTCCTCATCCAATTTATTGGATCAAACTTTAAATAATCCAATTTCAAAATATTTCTTGTGGCTCAATTGAATATAAAATTTTATGAAATATTTAACCATGATTAAGTGCTGAGACGTCTTGACTTCTCTTCAGTACTGAGTACCCTACCCATAACATGTTCACTTGGTTAATGGCTATTGATATGATTTTCGAGTTGCATTACCACGAGGAGTGGTTAAGATTTGAAATATCACTAAATATAAACAATAATGGTTATGTGTTTTATTTTTCAATTGCTTACATGTTTATTAAATTCATCAAGTAGTAGGCCTACTATGGCTAGAACAATTAGTAGCTCTTCCAAAATTTATATCCAATGTTGTGCTCTACAATATTTTCGTCAGACTTATTGGCTGAATAAAACAAACTATTTAAATGTTATGGAATCTATTTTGATGAGAATTCCATCATATTTCTAGAATATATATATATATATTATATATATATATATATATAATATATATATATATAATATATATATATATATATGAGAAATACATTTTCTTGCCAATAGAACAAAATTTATTGCAATATCATGACACATTTCAAAATTTTTATGCTATTTTTTTGGAAATTCAGCTTTTAGGTTACGTTACCTTCCTTTCATTTTTACTCATTATCTACGATTTACTTTTTTCAAGTTCCAAAACTATATTGGGAATATAGAAAAAACATGGAAGAAATTATATCAAAGTTAATAATTACAAAAATATACTTTAATAAGTAAAAGCACGTGATTTTACTTATAATCTCCTATAAGCTCCATTGTACAATTCAAATATTTGGAATCTTCATGGCGGTGGCGGGAAAAAATTCCAATGGCGATACTGTGGGTAATATAGTTACTGTAATATCTCTATCTATACTTATAAAATTCTTATCTCACTCACTCACTGATCACGATTTCTGGAAAATTACTGGACGGATTGTAACAAAACTTGAAATATAGCTTCCTTGTAAGTCCTAGGTGCTCTCTAAGAAATCTTTTGGCGATATTTTAACTCTAAGGGTGGTTTTTAAGGGTTTAAAGTTTGTCTTTTAGCATGTATATTCTTCTTATTCCAATCTCTTAATTATAATTGAAATGCCCATACCATATGTTGATATAGAACTATAATCTAGAGAGAGTACCTCTTCGAAACAGTTGTTAACTGGTAACTAAATTAATAATTTTGTCAGGTTGGCATTAAGTTGAGATGACTTTGTTAGGTTGGCACCAAGTTAAAGATTAAAATGCATTTATCGCGGAAAAATTGATTGTGCACTACTACTTCAATCAGAGCTATTCCTGGGAATAGCCTATTATATTATTATTTATTTTCCAATCACTTGATAATGGCATTATTTATAGCCGAAACATGTTGTGCTAAATAATTTTGAAAAGGATACTCGGATTTATAAATATTTTTTATTTCTATTCCTGGGAGTATAGATAATTTTTATGTTTCATGAAACAAACTTTTATGACGGGAGTTGCTTCTATCAATTGATCCTATTCTATCAAGACTAATTTTGTTTGTATATCTGACAGATCGCGTAAACTGCTCAAATAATTTCGATGAAATTTTAATTATTCAGTATGATAAATGGAGGGTATTTTTAAAACTTCAGAAGTGTCCGTTGTGGAATCTGTGTGCAAAGAATGAGGAAATTCGGCCAGAATTTAACTTGACGAAAGAAAGGGGTAATTTATAAAACGGCCAAATAGCTGTTGCTTTTCCTAATGTAAAAATATATTCCAATAACCAATAACCAATGCAAATGGAAAGGAATTATTGACCATGTTTGAAGATTTTGGTATGGTTATCTTGAACGGTCGTACGGAAGCGGACGCAGAGGGGGAATTTACGTTCATTGGAGCTCAGGGGTCATCCGTTATTGACTTATGTGCTATATCAATGGATGCCTTGCCCCTCATTTCATCGTTTGAGGTCCTTCCGGAAATGTTTTCTGACCACCTGCCGATAGTGACCACGATTGGCCTGTCTGAGCATGCTCGAGTGACAAATACCTGTGCAATCCCAATAAGAGGGAAGTTTCAATGGAAGCCACAGAATAAAATAAGGTATCAGCAAGTTCTCAGTGTCAAGATTGGAGCGCGTCGGAGCTGGAATGAGCCGGAGGATGATTTGAGGTATTTGTTGTTGGCAATAAGTCAGTTTGCCTCTGCTGGACAGATGGACAGCCATTCAAGGGTGAAAGGGAACCAATTATGGTACGACTTAGAATGTGAAAGGAAGAGAAAAGAATCGTTTGGTCTGTTGAAATTGTTCAGAAAAACAAACTCGGAATTAATTAGAGTCAAGTATTTGGAAACAAATAGAGCTTTTAAGTTGCTGTGCATAGAGAAGAGAAAGACATTTTGGTGTACATTGACAGAAAGGTTCAAGATGGTCAATGACTCAGGAGATTTCTGGAAGCTTGTAAGGTGTTACAGGAAAAAACAGTTTTGTGTTGGACTAAGTATTTGTTTAGAAGATTGGGTGAGACACTTTGATCAACTGCTGAATCCTACCATCGTAGCTGATAGAGTTTTATATGCTGTGCCATATGTCAAGGATAGAATTCTGGACTCACCAATCGTTCTACAGGATCTGGACAATGTTCTTAGGAAAGTCAAAGAGAACAAAGCACCAGGAGAAGACAGAATCACCTACGAGTTTTTCAAGCACGCGCCAACTGCCTTCTTAGAGAAATTGGTGGTAATTTTCAATGGCCTATACGACTCTTCCAGGATCCCAGAAGCCTTCAAAGAAACAATTATATATCCCATATTTAAAAAAGGGGACAGAAATGAAACAAAAAATTACAGAGGAATATCGTTTGGCAACACCATAGGAAAGCTTTTTACTGGGACGCTGCTCGACAAGATGGAGAGATGGACTACACATCACAGAATTTTACAGGAGTTTCAGGCCGGGTTCAGAAAGTCGTATTCCACGATCGATAATATATTCAACTTGATGAGCATTGTCAACATCAAGCTGCATGAGAAGCGAAAAAAAGTATATGCATTCTTTGTGGACTTTTCTGCTGCATTTGATAGGATCGATAGACAAGCATTGTTTTATAAACTTTCTGGAATTGGAGTATCGCTTAAAATGCTAAATGTGTTGGAAAACTTGTATAATGGAACAACAGCTAGAGTTTGGGGACAAGAAGGGCTTTCAGAAAAGTTTGAAACTCACACAGGAGTAAAGCAAGGTTGCCTATTGAGCCCCTTGTTGTTCTCATTGTTCGTCAACGATCTGGAGGATTATTTGGAGGGAGGAGTCAGCGTTGGTGGCGTGTGCATCCAGCTTTTAGCATATGCTGATGATATAGTCCTGCTCGCACCGGATAGGTTGATGCTGAGGAAGATGATAGCGAACCTGGAAATGTATTGTGAACGGTGGAACCTTCAGGTGAACCTTGACAAATCTAAAATAATGATTTTCCGAAGGGGGGGTAAAACTAGCAAACATGATGTCTGGCGATATAAAAACGAACCAATTGAAGTGGTCAAAAGCTATAAGTATCTGGGAATGAACTTGACATCGCAACTTTCTTTGACAGAACATTTTAAAGAGAAATCCTCCTCGGGAAAGATGGCACTAAATATGTTCAATGGTTTGCTAGCAGAAAAAAATATACCCTTCAAATCCAAATTCAAGGTCTTTGAGGCAGTTTCGAGATCGGTTGTATGCTACGGAGCACAGATTTGGGGGGGAAGAATGATTGAAGAGGTGGAAAAAGTGCAGCGTTTCTTCCTCAAGAAAGTGTTCAGCCTACCTGTGTGGACTCCAAACTACTGTCTCTATCTTGAGACCCAGGCGGTTCCACTGCTTGTCCATACATTGAAGCTTCATATTAAGTTCTTGCAGAGGAGTATGAAGCTGCCTGCCCACAGATATCCTCGTGTTTTATTGGAGAAGATCATTGAGAAGAAACTGTTCATATACAACGACTGGTTGAGTCTACAGGATATGTATGGAGTTTCTGCATCGGATCTGATCACATGTCATGTACCATCAGTGCTGGCCAGAGTGGCCGATGAACTTCAGTCAGGATTTAGGAGAAGACTGCAGGAAAGTAGGAGATGTTCATTGTACCCAGAATTGGCACCCTTCACAGACTACGTCCATGAGCTGACCGACTTCACTCTTATTAAATGGTTTATGAAGGCAAGGACGGAGTTAGTCCAACTCAATAAATATTCTCACAGCCAGGCGGTGAAGCTTTGCTCTCTGTGTAGCCTAAAAGAGGAAGAGGACATAATTCATTTCGTCGCCAGGTGTCCGGTTCTGGCGGAGATAAGACGTCAACACTTTGGAAGGAGTCTCTTGCTCGACGCCGAATTGAAGACTCACCTTGACGGGAAGAACTGGAGGATTGTGGGAAGCTACTGTAGGGATGCATGGAAGTACAGATACTTCATGATTCAGGAGTTCAATTATTGAACTGATTTAAAAACTCTGAACTGAATTGAAATTCTGATTACCTCATTAATAGCATCAATGCTCCCCATTCAAATAATGCTGACACATTGATGTGAATCTTACTGTAATTTGTTTACATTAGATCAGATGAAGATAAGATGATAGCTACTGTTTCGATTTCAAAATTATGATTGCCATTTTTCTTTTTATGCCAGCTGTTATTAGTTTCGATTTCAATTTATTATGTTCGACATTTTTGCTTTTTATACCAGTTATTATGATTATTATGTGAAATAAGCTCTCATTAAATGAAATCATAATCATTGAAGTCAATTATACTAAGCAAGCAATTTATGTTTGAAAATGTGTGTTTGTGGATATGTATGTATGTCTGATGGATCTCGAAAACGCCTTTAATGATTTTTATTAAATCAGGAACATAGTACGTTTGCGATAAAAAAATTATTTTGGAACAGGTCTCAACTCTGGGAAAATTCGCTGAAGTTCTTTTAGAAAGGATTTTTGGTCCCTCAAGTAGCAGGTGATAAAAAAGTTTTCATAATCTGTTGAAAACGTGAGAAAGAAAGTGTGAGCGAGTGAAAAATATTATAATAGCTGTAGTTAAGTTACCAAATTTGGCGACCTTATTTTAAAACATTACAGTATTCTTAGAACATCTGGAAGAATACAGAAAGTGACCGGATGATAGCAAAATAAATTTAAAATCGATCTCTCCAAAAATATGGTAGTTGAATTGATGCTTATTGTGAGGTGATAGAAATGCGACTAATTTCTTCACCTTCTGTTGTATTGGTTCCTCTGTTGCTCCATGTTTGTATGCAGCCATGGCCTTGAGAGAGCCAGTTATACTGTCTGTTGATTCCAAATCCGGACTAAATATCATGAGAACCAATCAGAGAAGCCTTCTATTGAAAAATCCCTGCTCTGATTAGTTCTCATGAAGTTTAATCATGATTGAAATTGAACAGGCTTTTGATCTACTGGGCCTGATATTTTCATGTTTCAAAATCAGCTAAAAACTATATCGAAAAAACATAATATTCCATCAGCTAGTCCTATTTCCTTTCATGATGTCGTTACGACACAAAACACAGCTATTGATATTGATATTAATAAATCATAAGTAAATACTAAAGTTGTCAATTTAGATAGAAATTAAATCAAGTTACATGTTAATTTAATCCAAATTTTCATCCCTAAGCTTTTGGTTTCAAGCTAAGATTAAAGAAAGAAATCATATAATGGTAGTCAATAGTCAAAGTGATTGAATAAACTATACAGAATTATGCAATTTAACATTAAAATATCCACTTGAAAACTCCCACTTTAATATTTATGATAGTAAAGTTTAGGACATGAGAAATCAGCCACATTAAATGTTAGACTAACTATTATAAATGTACCCTTATATATAAATGGACTTCCATGTAAGAAATAATCAGTGGATTGGCTGTTTTTACACTTTCGAATAAGTAAAACAAAGAGTAAAGCTGCATTCAAACCAAAGTTATTAACAAAATGTAAACATTTGATGAACATGTGTGTTTGTCAAGTTCCGTTCAATCTAATAGAATCTATAAGGATTAAGTTATTAACATTTTGTTAAGAACTTTGGTGTAAACCAGCTTAAGCGATAGGCCAGAAAATCCAGGATAAGCAAGAGATCCATGGATACCAGAGTCAACAAATTCCAAATAAACTTGATTTGGAATTTAATTTTCAATTGCATCAAGCAAAAGCAAAAATAACATTATCACTGCTAATTTGATAACTGTTAATGGAAAATATTAATTGCCAATGGATAAAGTCGAGGTCGGCTTTTAAGCCCCGCCCAATATTCCACAAAATTCGCTGCAATTAGTCTACTATTCTACAGAGCACTTCCAACACATCAATTAATTATTCAAATGCTTAGACTCAATAAATTTCATGCCAAGCTGTGGCCTAATTTCTTTATTTATCGCCGATAGAGGGCAGGATCATAAGATGCTCCTAGCAAATATTGGGTCCGTGATACAAAAATTTGAGCTGAGTCTCATCTCTGAGATAACTTGAGAGGAAAAATTGATCATCCAAGTGGCAGCTGATTGAAACAGAAATTTCCATCGTTTGTTGAAAACTAAAGAGAGGAAGAGGGAAAATTAACAGCTGTGATTATAAAATTTTAAGCAATATAATTTTAAAACATTGCATGATTCAATAAAAATATTCCCTGATGTCAAGATGAGAACACTAGTAGTTCCGTGAACAGTAGACCTCACGCAGTATTCTCATGTCTCATCCACAAGTACCTGATTGAAACTATAGACCTTATGGAAATACATTAATAGACTGGCTTCTCCTCACATCGGTGTAATCACTTGTCAGCTGATTTATGATGAATAATTCTATAGTCTGATTTGTACTCTAATATTGACGTATGAAGGAGGCTCCTTTTTCCTTTTATATTATCCTTGAAATGAAAAATTTCCAAAAACCTAGTATATATACGTCGACGCGCAATTAAAAAAGGAACATACCTGTCAAATTTCATGAAAATCTATTACCGCGTTTCGCCGTAAATGCGCAACATATAAACATACAAACATTTAAACATTAAGAGAAATGCCAAACCGTCGACTTGAATCTTAGACCTCACTTCGCTCAAGTGAGACCAATAAGAGCAACTGGGTGACACCATAAGGCATCGCTAACTTGATTGCTTTTTAAAATACGCAATTGAATGTATATTTCAACAGTGTTGAATATGTTTTTCAAAGCACGGTATTTAGATGAAATATTCTTCTATATAGGCTACCGTGGTTCAAAGTGAGGTGATAGCAACGCAACTAATCATCACACTTACTGACAACGATTTTTGGGTAACCAAGTATTTTAGAAATGTATTTGAATGAAACTTGAAACGGTCCTATATATAATAACATTTTAATCTAGGGAGAGCTCCTTTTCAGATACAAAATTCTATGACAGTAAGGAGACTATATTAATTCATTATTCAAGTTATATTCAGCAAGCAATTTTTGTTTGTATGATGGATCTCAAAAGCGATTGTAATGACTTTGGTAGAATTAAGGTTATAAATATTTTTCAAAATAAATCTGATATTTTAATTCCCGTAGCGAAGCACGGGTACCTTGCTAGTCATGTATACAATTCACATTATATGTAACCCTTTTTTATTCTATATTATATATATATATATAATATATATATATATATATATATATATTATATATATATATATATATTGATATATAGATATATATGAGTACAAGGTAGATAGATAGATCCGAGTATTCTATTTTGGTTACCTACTTGCATAATTTTTTAAGTTGCTATTTTCTCAATTGCTTTCCTGAATGAATTGTATGCTTCAATTGTGTTGCACATGAGAAAATAATTTAAACTTGTCACTATGTGTAATGTGAGATACTTTAAAATTAATTGGGATACCTTTTCAATCGATGGTATTAAAATTTAAGTGAAAAACGTCTTACAGTTTCAATTTAGATTTTATTATAATGTATAATGTCCCTCATTCATGGTGAGGTGTCCTTCCGTATTATTACTATTTTTTTGTAATTTACATTTCAAGTGTTTGTAACATCTTGTTTTTTGAAAATATAACTATTGTTCTTTTCAGCTGGTATTCTTCATGCTTTGTGACAGACTACTTGTACCTGATCAGAAGGTGACCTCTCTTTACTCGTTGATGTTCTACAATGTGATCGCCTACTGCATATCTTACATCAAGGAGCTAATAGAGAAAGAAGACTGGTCACCCTATGTGAACATGACTGATCATTCCAATATCAAGCATCTGGCTATGTCAGCCACAAAAATTGTGCTAGAA
This sequence comes from Nilaparvata lugens, assembly GCF_014356525.2. Lineage (NCBI taxonomy): Eukaryota > Metazoa > Arthropoda > Insecta > Hemiptera > Delphacidae > Nilaparvata > Nilaparvata lugens. The sequence goes on from NC_052507.1 coordinate 34,904,432, forward strand.
TGGACCAAAGCCGTCACATTCATCATAACTGTGGTTTTCATGCTTCTAGTTTTCGGCCTAGAACAGGGACTTGATAACTATCGTCCAACAGTTTTCTACACTATTTTCACGTGGCTCTACTATATGGCTACCGAAAAGGTAAAACAAAAACCTAGCTATTCCTTTGTAAGAATAGTATAGTTCGTAAGCTTCCATGACACTATTAAAATAGTAATAAAATGTAATAACAGTATTTCACCATATATGGCAAAACACTTTATACAAAGTTTATGAAGTACCGTACTTCACATAATTATTCAACTGCTTCTCATGGTATTAAAAATTGAGAACTGCCTGATATGTGACATACCTAATGAATGTCTGTGGAAGAATAGAATACTTATTCGCCATTGAATACAGTATAGTACATCATAACATAGAAAATCAAAATCTACACTGTCCATCAAAATCAAAATATTCACCAATACTATAAAATGCCCTGTCATTGAGCCACTGTGACACTACTTGGAGAGGTTGAATTTATAATGGTTGTAACTTAATAATAAAACTGATAAAATACTCAAAGCGTTGAATATAGTCATATTATTCAACATTTAAAGATTGTTTTGTTTCAAGTTTTATTATTCTTTTACTTATTTCAAAAGAAATGTAACTATTTCTAAGAGTGGTAATTTACGCTCTATTTTTTTGTATTTATCCGCTCCTACTATTGAATATCAATGATAATATTCTGGTATTGACTAGAATTTATTACTCGCTGACATGCCCGCCTCTTCCAATTCCTCACTCCCAAGTATGTTAAATATCTCTTCACATCCTGCAGCCAGCTTGTTTAGTGCGGCCTCTCTTCCTTGTTCCTTCCATTCTTCCAGCCAGCATTTGTCTCTGCATCCTACTCACCTCCATTCTCTGCGCATGGCCAGCTAATTCGTCCAGACTTTATGTACCGCTTTATATCCTTTCCCTGTAGAATGGTATTGATTTCAGCATTGGTTCTTATTCGCCATTCACCTTCCTCACATATCGAACCATAAATTCTCAAAACTTTTCTTTCAAAAATCCTTGATGGGGTTGTGTTTTGAGAGCTAAGAACTCAAGATTCACAATCATAAGTCACAACAGGTCCTATCAGTGTTCGATATATTTTCATTTTTTCTCTATATCAGTCTGGATTTTATCAACTTCCTGTTGGCATAGTAGACTCTGTTACCATGGTTAATGCTCCTTCTTACTTCATTGGTGAGATTGCTATCCACATTGAGTTCAGTACCAAGGTAAATTAACTTATCAACACTTTCAAATCCATAATTACCAATTTCCAGATCTTCAGCTACTCTCCTTGCCATAGATGAAGTCACTTTCATATACTTTGTTTTGTTGTCATTTATGTTGAGCTCTTTATTTTTCAAAGTGTGGAACATTAATTCTTTCAGAGCTATAATGCTACGAGTTACCAATACTACTATATCATCGGCTTATGCTAGCCATTGCTTGGATTTGAAAACTATATTGCCAGTAAGATTCAGCTTTTCAACAGCTTTGTGGAGAGCAAGGTTGAAAAGCAGTGCCGAATAAGCGTCTCCTTGCCTTACTCCTTGACAAATTTTAAATTCTCTGCTCATTTTACCTTCAATTAGCACTTTGGCACCATAGGCACCATCTCACAATTTTTCTAGGGAAACCAAAATTTTCGAGGACTTCTAAGAATTTTTTTATCTATCACAGAGTCAAATGCTTGTCTGTAATCTATGAATAGCATGTGAAAATCTGCATTGAATTCTGTGCATATTTCCATCAACTGGTCTACTGCGAAAATTTAATCAGTTGCTCCTTTTCCTTTTCTAAAACCATACTGATATTCACCAATAATTTTCTCAGATATTGAGCTCATTCTTTTCAAGAGTAAAGTCAATATTTTATAAGCAGCATCTAAAAGTGTTATTCCTTGATAGTAGCTGTACTCTATCTGCTCTCCTTTCTTATATATTGGACAAATAAGTACCATCCTACAATCCTTGGGTAACTCCTCTTTACTCCATATCATCAAAATTAGCAGTAGAATTTTATCTCCTTCATTCTTCCACATCTCAGCTAGTAATTTATTACTTGTATGCATTATTTAGTAATCAGCATTCCGTTCATATGGTTTTAAATTATATTTTCACCCCTCAAGTGATCTCAATTTTAGGATAATATTTTCAGACTATTAATTAGAAATCAGAATGCTCAAAATGTTAGCTACTTTCAGTATTTTACAAATTTCACTAAATTTCATCTAATTATTATATAAGTTATGTTATTATTTTGCACTTCTTGCTACTTTAAGCTGGAGAGAGCAGAACTATTGTCTGAGCAAGATAAAAAAATATTCTTGGTCAACTTTATAATATAACAGTTTGGTTTTCTACCTCCAAGAAGTATTCTCAGCAAAAGTGTATTTTTCAAGTATTATTCTCCAAATCGATCTTTATATATTACATATCCGGTGTAGAACAGTGACGTATCCAGGGGGGGGATATGGGGATGTACCACCCCTTCCACCAAAATGGGACCCAAAAATGGTTTTGGCCGATTTTTTTTTATGTGACTAATAAAATTCTACTTCATTCATTCTATTTGTTATCTAATCGAAAAACCATAGGCCTAAGACATTTTCAGAGGAGAATCGAAATAAGTAGCCTTTTGAAGACCAAAAAACGTGAATGGAATGTTTGTTTTCGAGGTATATTTTCAAAATTTACCGGGGGAGTGTCCCCGGACCCCCCTTTGGTGGGGGGTATTTCATACCCCCATGCCCCCCGGTGTCTCCCACAAAATTTAAGTTTTTTCTACTCCAATGTTTTGATTCCCCTCTGAATTTTTCTCTGGATACGCCACTGGGTGCAGATAATAGTTATTTCACGTTATTTAATTTCCATTAAGTCATAGAGGATGCCTCTAGTTGTCCAATAAATTGGTCAATTCACAGTCATTAATCATCTTACTCATTTCTTTTGGTAAAATTTTCACGATATAATTCTACTCAATCCTTGAATTTTGTTTCAGGTCCTGGTGGAGTTGATCATAGGATTGTCGAAATTCCTGCAGTTACCAGTTTTCGAGAGTCTAGAATCTCTATGGATAACTGTCGGCCTCAAGGCGTTCACTATTGTGGTATCGATGGTATTGACTTTACCACTCTTCTTCATGAACCTTTATCGATTAGCTTTCGCATCCCTCTATCTCAATGTTCATCTTAGGTAAGTCAAGTTCCCAGCCAATTATAATAATAGCTAAAACTAAATAAACATTGATAGTTGAGTTGTAAAATAATACCATAGTACCCTTTTAAAAACGTTCCAATGCAATACAACTAACAAATCAAGTAGCCCTGAAGAAATACTAGTCCAGTCAATATAGACATAAAAAAGGGGGTGTGCATGCAATTTATATTGTAGTTCTGATGTTTCAATATATTATTTGGGTACATAAGAGAAGTCCAGAACCAATTTCTTCATGCAAAATTTCCTTGTGCTAGATACAGGGAGACCCAAAAACCTCGTATTTTCGGCTCATTTTCCAGTTTTCAGCTATTTCTGCCAAATCTCGTAATCGTACAGAAAAATTTGCTCCCGCCTTTTTTCTAGAATATGGAATTCTGAATAAAATGAGATCATTCGGAACTCTCTATCTCCAATGAGTACTGAGTTATGATTTTTCAAAAATGAGTGAAATTTGAAGAGAAAATGAATTTTTGATGAATTTCAGATTTTGATCAACAATATCTTCCGATTGTTACCATATAGATGTATAATTCAAAATCCCTCTGGGCGTATTCTTGTGCTCTAAGATCTGAGATCTGGTAGAGCGCTCTATCTCATATAGATTTCCAGGTACACCTGACAACAATGCTCCTTGTATTGTGAAAAACACCTAATTTTCAGCTTCAACCATCATCACCAACTACATAGTCTTCACATTGATATTTCGCAGAATGAAATGAGTTCATAAGATTATGTTCTATGAAAATCACCCGTTAGATGCACTTCATTTCTGTATTTCCTAGTGGAGAGGCACGCTTAAGGACACCTCAAGGATCAAAATTTCAAACACTTATAACTTCTGAAACAATGCTCAGATTTCATCGTACTACATTTCATTCTTCTCGGCTCGTCAAGGCGGTCCAAAATCATGCATCATAAGTCAAATTCGGTCGAAAAGTGGAAAATTTATTGTTGAGTGTACTAAAGCCCATATTCCAATACACAAAAAATGGCCAATTTCTATATTTTTGAAAAATCATAACTCAGTACTCATTGGAGATAGAGAGTTCCGAATGATCTCATTTTATTCAGAATTCCATATTCTAGAAAAAAGGCGGGAGCAAATTTTTCTGTACGATTACGAGATTTGGCAGAAATAGCTGAAAACTGGAAAATGAGCCGAAAATATGAGGTTTTTGGGTCACTCTGTATCTAGCACAAGGAAATTTTGCATGAAGAAATTGGTTCTGGACTTCTCTTATGTACCCAAATAATATATTAAAAACAGAACTATGATAAAAATTGCATACACCAATGTATATAGTGACTGGACTATACGTTCTTAATCAAAAAGTTCAGTTTGGTGAATGCATTTCCCTTCTTTACAAGATCTTGTGCAATACAATTTTCCCATTTCTTCCCTGGTCTTGCCCTCTTCCTAGTGCCTTCGACATCTAAGTGGTCGATCTTTTATCCTTCCTCCCCTCTCTTCACATCAAAACAAATCAAATTTATTTCCTTTCTGCTATAATTATAAATTGAATAGAATAAAATCTCACGAACTAACATTTTACAGAATAATTAGGAAAAACCCTGCAAAGGCATAAGCCTGAGCGCAGGAAAACTAACAACAAAATTTACAAATTACATACATAATCAATATACGGATTTTAATAAGAATCTTTAAACCGTTTTTGAACTATTTTTAACGGAACTACAGTCTAATATATTTGAATATTAGTTATTAAAACTAGTAGTAACTTTGTAGCGCTTCAGGACTTTTAGAAATCCATCCTCAAAACTGTGAGATGGATTTCAAATCAGTGTTGAGAATGGATTTCTAAAAATCCGAAAGCGCTCCACAGTGAGTACTAAATTTAATAACTAATATTCAAATATATTAGACTGTAGTGTCGTGAAAAATAGTTCAAAAACGGATTATTACTTGCAGTCCGTCATGGATAATGAGATAGATGAGAATCGTTAAACAATAGTATGATTAATAAAATATAATGGAATGCATTTAGAAGGTGAAGGAATAATAATCAAAATGTCCATTACCACATGTCCGTACCACTGCATTCTTTTCTGCAGATTAATATCTGCGTAATTTGCTAGATTATTTTACTAGGCTGATTATTATCAAACTAGGCTGACTTAAGCCAATTGAATTACTATCTATCAACTAACTTAATGTCAAATGCAATTAGAAAATTCACTGATGCTCAATATGTTATACTTTCTTATTGATAATTTGAAATTTTGGTTGCAGATACAAAGAGATGACATTGAACTGTCTGAGGGAGTTGAACATGGAAAGAGCTGTCCTGGGTCAATACCGTTACGCGACAGCTGAGGAATTGGCCGAATTCGATGACATTTGTGCCGTCTGCTTGAGTTCGATGCAAGTGGCTAGGATCACTCCCTGTCATCACATATTCCATGGTGAATGCCTCAGGCAGTGTCTGAAAACCTCCAATAAGTGTCCCATCTGTAAACGTGAATTCAAATTCGATTAGTTCATAGATTGAGTGCCAATCAGTCATGAAAAACGTACAGATAAAGTGACTCGTACTTCAATTGGAAATGCTGTTCGTTACCAGCGATTTTGGACCTTCAAAACTTCTGACTCAAACTATAGTCTATTGTCATGAAAGCTGAAAACTAACTTTTATATAGTGGTTTAAGATCGGGATTTTGTTGACAGCAAGTCATTTATTACATTGGTGCCAAAGACTATAAAATGTCCTGTGCTTAAATATCGTGGGCTGCGTTTTTTATTCATGTGCTTCATTATTGGTATACAATGTGAATTGAATGACGTTTCATGGTCTCAATGTTTCGTTTCAATGGGGTCGAATAATCCTGCAGTCTTTTACCGATGCAATCGATTAGTACAGTGGCAAGAGCAACGCCCCCTTCAGAATTGGTTGCACAAGTTGTGTCAGCATAAAATGTACCAGCCAAGAAATTCAGGAAGGATGTGGAACCTTCCAAACCTCAGGAGAGAAAACGGAGTAATAAGTGTTCAATGAGGCATCCAATCCGACAATTAGGACATGCAGCCAAATGGTCTCTCCACCCTTTCAAGACGAATACTGCTGTCTTGCCTATTCCTGGAATTCCTGAGTCATGGAATCGGTTCTCTGTCATCTCTAATAATGATTCTACTCAGATGGAGGATGTGTCCATCAGTGAAGAAGATGTTGAAATCTCCTACACTGAAGGGTCTTCATCTATTCTTTGTGGGTTATCATTTGAGGAGACAGAGCAGGACATCTGGGAAGAGACAAGACATCAAAATTATAATTTTCTTGCAAGGAGGGAGATTCCAGTTGCTGAGAATGAGAAGCGTTGGATTGAACAAAAAAGGAGAAGAGTAAAAGAGCAAGAATGTGAATTTCAAAAGGCTGGTATTTCAAGCAATGTGCTGACACCACAAGGTGCAGGAAGTGTAGCTCAGTGTGTTCAGAGTGGGAGCATTTCACAAAATGATGACAGCGTTTAGTATAAGGAGCCGTGGTGTGCAATGTGTGCATTTCTGCTTCAGCTTGCACTTATAAGCACCATCATCCTAATGAGAACTCCCCCTCATCTACACAACAGATTGATAATCTGATTGTTGAGGGGGAGTGACGTGATGAAACAAAAATTTGTCTTCAAAGAAGTGAATTTTATATATTAAAAATTTAATAGGTTACATGACGGTAATCTACAATGTATTGTGTTTAAGCAGAATCTCTACTTATAACTTTGAAGCATTAGTTATCGTACATAATTATATTTATTATTGATATAGTGTTATTGATTATTGATTAGGCTATGTCTCATTGATTTTGTTGTTCATGAACTAAAACTCTATCAGTATCGATTATTTTTTATATTATTGCCAATGAAACTTATTTTGTGAGGATACTTATTCTTCCCCATCCATAATGGTTTGGTTTCATCAAGTTTTTTATATCAAAGACTTAATAGCTTACATATTTCATAATTGATTCAAGTGCAACAATTTGTTTTTATCCTGTATAGAAATAGGTTTTTCATGTCATTGTTATATTTTTGTAAAATAAAGTAGTTGAAACATTCTTGGTGTTGATATGGTTTTATTTTATTTTTACTACGTGTACCGTAGGCTTTGTAAGTTGAGTTTCAAGAATATCCCGTATAAAATTACCGTACTGCATGATTGTGTAGTATGCCTTTTTAGCAGATTCCATGAAATCGTTAGTTATCGTAAATAATAAGTCAACTAAACTGTTTAAAATGTCCTACTATGTTCAGTATAATATAAGTTCGGACTTGGCCCTCCATCCCAAAAAATTACAGAGTTGCTAAATCGTCTAAAACTGCAACTTTCTCTAATTTTCAATTTATCCTCAGAATTGGATGTATAGAATATCATACCCATTTCCCAGTAATGCTGAAAAAGTTTCAGAGTTGAAGCATTAAAAGGAAATTTCATTTTTTCGATAAAATTGAAAACATTATCATGAATATTTGGTTTTCTTTTTGTCGTTCGTTTCATTTCCGGTGCGGTGGATCATTCCCGGTGATTCGAAACCCACCAAAGGCTGTAGCAAAACTTAACCATCAAATTCATCTCTAATTATTCATCCTCCCCATTACCCACACACAAGTCTCAAGCTCATGAGGGCATCGCCCTCATAAAAAAAACAAAATCAAATGGACGGCGACTTCATCCTTCAACTCTTTGCGAAAGGCACAATTCAGTGGCCTACGTTATTTTGTTCCGAACACTTTTCTAAAGAGTTGAAGGATGAATTATGTTGCAAGGTAGTTCCAAACTATATGATCACGGCTAATTGTCCTGCTCCCGTCGCCAAAGAATAGATATGTATACTGTGCCGTCGCCGTCCCGCACGCGATACACAACGGCGTGTGCTGTGTGCAATGCTTCAAGGGAGAGGCGAGTTTGGCGTTTTTCTTTCCAGGAGATCAAGCTATAATAGTATGTAGCCTACAGAATAATTATCAGTATCACTGTATTCCTTCAAACACTATCAGCTCAACTGTAACCTATAAAAATAGCCATGAGAACATCCAACTTACTGGGTTGAAAATTAAAAGCTTTTCAATTTTATTTATTGATATTGATGTACCATTTTTAAAACTACCGCTATCTATCAATAGAGTATCGACTAATTTGGTCTACCAACTAATATCGACTAATTGAATCGGCTATCGATTAATTTGTCTGACCATCGATAGTAATTATAATATCGATCCTCAAAGACCGATGAATTTGAATTGATTACTGAAATATCAGATACCGATATTTTTCGAAAATTGAGCTTGATATTATTTGAGTTCAAGAATATTATTTGATATCTTAAATACCGATAAATAGAATTTTCTGGAAAAAAGGTCAGAATTTCTTTCGATGTCAAGAATGTTTGATACCAATCTAGAATTATATTGATAATGGCATACATCGATAATCGATACCGAATTTCTCTTTTCCTTGTAATTGATAGGTCGAGTCTCGATACTCGTAAATTTTGATCGGTTTGTGTTTTGTTTATTGCTCATAACCTCGTAACTCGTAACTTAGGTTAAAAAATTGACAGTAACTTGCTTTTTGTTTTAAAATTAATAAAATAGACTAGGAAAACTTCAAATAGAATATTGGTTTGTAAGTTTATGTGTTTTAAAAATGGACCAATTAATTTTAATATAGTTTTTTTTTGTGAAATACAAATTTTGAAATTCTAGTAAAACTAAATTGCGGTACCTAGGCTAGGCTTACGGTAGGCTACTAAAATTTTATAAATTTCAATGTATCTTTCAAATAACAGTAATTCCAGTATTTCAATCTCAAATACTGTTAAAGATAATAATTCTTCTATTGCTGACGAATTTTTAAGATTAGAAAACGAATTAGTAAATAGATTGACAGATTTTAATACAACATTGCTTCTTAGGTCAACAGTAGAATATATTTACAACCCCTTGGAATATGCCTACGATGTTCATAAAAATTTTGTACATAAATATTGCTCATCATCGAAGAAAATACTATTTCTAGGAATGAATCCTGGACCTTGGGGTATGATGCAAACAGGGGTGAGAAATTATTTATTGGAACTTCTCATTCTTCCTATTCTTAGGATAGCTGACCTCATTTAATAATAATATTTTTAACTAAATTAAACTTGATTTCAAATAAAAAAATTTTTAACTAAAAAACAAATTTATCTTGAAAATGATTTCTAATAAGAGTTTTGAAGCTATCAATGCACAATTACAGTAACTTCATGTTATAAATTCAACATACTACAGTAGCCTAAAAGTTTTTTGCCTGAACTTCTCCAATAAGTAAACCAATTACTTAAATCTTTTAGAACTTCAACTTGAAAGCTTTTAGTCCTGAATTAACAATTAATGCTTGTGCATTCATCTTCATTTTCATGCTCCATGAAATCCTGAATCACCTACTAAAGCTGCGTTTACACCAAAGTTATTAACAAAATGTTAATAACTTAATACTTGTAGATTCTATTTGATTGAACGTAACTTGACATATACATATGTTCATCATTATTGTATAATAAGTTATGTTCAATCTAATAGAATCTATGAGGATAATTAACAAAATATTTCATCTGATTATGAAAATACATTATGAGATTTATGAGATTATTGAAAATATAATTCCTTGCTCAATAAAATATAATTTATTATTTAAAAAGAGAATGAACAGTTAATATTACATAAAACCTTTATCAGCTACCGTCTATAGAAGGCATTGACAAGACAGAGGATCGGCAACGTTGTTCTCCTATCTTCCTTCACTGCCATTATAACGTGATCTCACTATAGAAGTCAACATACAAACAATTTTAGTAAGACGGATTGGTTTTACAGTAGAGAGTAGTAATCATGGATTGGAGGGAGCGGCTTTACTCAGTGGTCGCACTGATAAGCCATCTCTTGGATAAGTTAGGAATCATCTTTTGATCGTCTTCTCTCCTCTGAATATGATTCATGATCGTCAACTCCTCTGAATATGATTCATGAGTTGTGAAATCGCTTCCCGGTGGTTCGGAACACACCTAAATCTGTAGCTCCATACATCTCTCATTATCCACGCATAAGCCTATATGATTATGAGGGCATCACTCTCAGCAAAAAAAACGATTTAGTGCTTATTAGTTGATCGCCCATATTTAGTCATTGGTCTTCTAGTAAAATATTTGCCTACTTATTTAGTAAAAATTGAAAGTTTTGAGTATATATTTATCCTCATTGAATAATACAATTTGTATTCAATATTATTTGTGATTTGTTTAAAAAAAATGTATTTATAAATAATTTATCCTTCTTTAAAAATACATTTTCTTTAAATACATACGAATTTCGTATGAGGTTTTTCTCAGACTAGATATGTATTTATGCAAGTCCTAATATTTTGTCACAATCTTGTCGATATCTCGATCGAATAAGCTACTTATTTTTTCAACCTAGTCGATGTAAATTAGGATGTGATGAGGCTATATATTATATGATTAAGAGAATTCTTGTTCCAGGAGGAAACAAGGAAAATAGGATTCATGAAATATTGTATTGTCTTAGTGCGCCATCAATTTACACAGTCATAACATGTACTATCATATTATGAAGTTACTAGACAGTTGATCGTTTATATCTAGTCAAATATTTGTATGTCTTTTTTACTTTCCTTGCCCTATTACCATAGGTAAGGAAAGTATTGCTTTCCGAAAAAAATTAAGATACCCCAATTTCTAAATTTCTATACGTTCAAGCTCTCCTGAGTCCAAAAAAGTGGTTTTTGGGTATTGGTCTGTATGTGTGTATGTGTATGAGTGTATGTACGTCTGTGTGTACACGATATCTCATCTCCCAATTAACAGAATGACTTGAAATTTGGAACTTAAGGTCCTTACACTATAAGGATCCGACACGAACATTTTCGATCAAATGCAATTCAAGATGGCGGCTAAAATGGCGAAAATGTTGTCAAAAACAGGGTTTTTCACGATTTTCTCGAAAACGGCTCCAACGATTTTGATCAAATTCATACCTAGAAAAGTCATTGATAAGCTCTATCAACTGCCACAAGTCTCATATCTGTAAAAATTTCAGGAGCACTGCACCATCTATGCAAAGTTTGATTTTAGATTCCCAATTATTAGGCTTCAGATACAATTTGAACAAAAATTTTCAAGTGGAAAACATTGAGCATAAAAATCTCTACAATTAAAGTTCAGTAACATTGTCACCTAAAATTGAACATAAGCTCGAAATTCGAGAAAATGTTATTATCCAATTGCAAACTGTTGGCAACTGTTGATTCTATTAAATGATTCACTATGAAGAGATAGCAGACCTCGTATGTCTCCAGCGTTATTGTCCTGTCACCAGCTGACTCAGATCTTTATTTATAAGTAGACTTGAGATGAGCGTGAACACTAGCGTCAATTGATCAATTCTCATAACAGCAAGGAAAGTTGTGTGAGTGCGCCAAACCAGATTTTTATTACTTGTGCTTGGTTAATGAAAGGAGTGCGGTGATTATCAACAAGTTACTACTTTCTGCCAGTATACATCGATATCTTTCAAATATCTCAATATTTTTAAAAGACATCTTTGTATAACGGAAGAAAGTAATAAAAATGATAATATCGTGTGTTTGAAGATAGAAACAGACTAAAGTTGTAAGCCTTGAGATCACCAGACCACGTAGGCGGAAAAGTTGACAGTTGATATTTCATTAAATTAATTTGGGGCTAACATTTTTATTTTTGTTCAGGTTTTTATTTATTTGAAGCTTCATACTTTAAATAGTTGAAGTTGTTGCTGTGAAATTAAATACAATTGTAAATTAGGATTGTTTTGATGGTCATCACTGAAATTCTTCATGTTGAATCTTGTACCAAGTTTTCCCCTACCGGTATATAAGATGATGACCACTCAAACTCTGTAGTATCGAAATCATGTATTTTATTATCTAGTATCTGATCTCAGTCGTAGAGCTGACAAGTTGAGAAGAATGCAATAGCTATTTAAAGGGGCACCAATTCACTCAGGATTGGCATATGGCGCGGACGTTTCACGTACTTTCTCCACTCCCATATAAACATAAATACTATGGTCCAAAGCATTTAGTGGAAAAACTAAAAATGTAACAACAGTTTATTTGAACTAAAACAATGTAAACATTTTCAACTGTTTTCTTCCTTCTTCCAACCATTCATCCAAAATGAATAAGCTCATTAGTTTTAGTTATATTCAAACTTTTCTATCAATATATCCACATCCAGTTCCCTGAGCATTGAATGATCTGGCAAGTCAAATCCTACAGAGCCTCTAGTGTTTCTTTCTGATATGACACACATTTTTCAAAGCAAATCCAATTTTTCTCTTATTGTATCAGCTATGCGATATACATGTCTTAAATATTACACATGCTTAAACTAGAGCTTGATTTCCTTATCACAGAATTATGACACAATTATCCTAGAATTATCTCTTACGTTTGCAGGTACCATTCGGTGATGTGATATCAGTGAAAAAATGGCTGAAAATAACTGGTGTCATAAGAAAGCCTTTGAAGGAACACCGTCTCAGACCAGTCTCTGGTTTTGACTGCAAACGAATCGAAGTCAGCGGCAAAAGATTCTGGGCTTTCGCTCAGCAACTCAGTCATGGAAACCCTGCACTTTTCTTCAGTAACTGCTTCGTTCACAATTACTTCCCGCTCGTTCTCATGACTGAATCTGGCAAGAACGTGACTCCTGCTGATCTCAAGGTAAGTCAGTAGATCTCTAAAAGGAATATTAATTTCTTAGTCTCCAATGGGCGTTTTCACACACAGACACGCGACACTCATGTCGTCCCGGTCCTTGTGATTGAGATCCAATGCTGGCAAATGCAAGCCTTCACACACCAACATGCGACATGTTGTTGCCTCGTCGACAATCGCAGTGTCTGTACATAATAAATTATGTCAGTTTGAATTTGGCAAGCGTATTTGTGTTCCGGTAAGAAGTAACAAGTCGCATGGCTATTGAAAACAAATATAACCTAACTCTGTTCGACTGCTAGATGTCGTGAAATGCTCCAAGGATGTTGTGACGGTGTTCACCACATGGCCCCCACAGGGGGAGGGGGGATATTGAACCTCTATCCCCGGGCCCTAATCAAGATCAGAGATTTCATTTTTTCTGGGATTTTTTGCTAATCTGAACTGCTAATCATCTTGTGTGGTATTTATTCTATTAACATTTGCATGTCTACAGCAATTGAAACAGCGAACATTGATTCAAATATCGTCATATTCCATTCCTGGAATGGATCGGAACAGTGATCAAACATTCTCGTTTTGTAGTGTAATTTTCAGATAAAAAGCACAGAACTGCAAGGAGGCCTAAAGAGTACAGACAATTCTTGAAACATTATTCTCATTTCGACGAAATATAATTAAATAATCAATGGAATTTACTATGCTGAATTTGTTTTTATGGAGTTGGATTCGTGAAGTTTACAGTTTGTGGTACTTGGCTTGAGTTCTCATAGATGAAATAGTGTATTCAACGGGTTTATCTTCTATCTAACTATCGATATCTAGGAAAGAATTGGCTTATACATGTAGAAGATAGGAAATACCCAATTGACGCATCATCACGTCTAAACTACTGAACTGATTAACTTGAAATTTTGCATTAAGAATCTTAATTTACCGAGTATTGCTACAGACCTATTTTCAGTTCGTGATACCGTACTTTGCTTGAGTGGTCATAGAGTGAATTGGGTATTCAACGGTTTCATCTTCCATGTTCTCCTTATCTATCATCTTTAATATTGTAAAGGAAATAATTGACTTATACATGTACAAGATAAGAAATCGATTGACATGATTATCGCATCATCATGTAGTAACTACTGAACCTTTTAACTTGCGATTCCACATGAAGATTCCGAATTCATAGAGGATGGATATAGACGTATTCTCATTGCTATCAATCATTTAATTTTTCTATCAACCGTATCCCTCCCGTTGTGGATAATTATCGGTGGTTTCTTGACGTTATAAATGCTTCAGCTTAAAATTCAATCCCAAGAGGCTACAGAAATAACTACATTCCATTTTGGTCTGACAAGTGCAAAACACTGCTGCAGAGGGCTCAATCCGGAGACCAGGAGGCTGCTGATGAGCTAATCTTGGAACTTGATGCAGGACGTTTGTAGCACTGGGAGGAGACCACAGCCAACCTTGACTTCAAGCATTCCACTAGAAAGGCTTGGTCTGTTTTCCGAGGCGCAGCTACTACTAACATAGCCTCGCTTAGCTCAGTTGTTTGTGCCCACAGTGTAGCCAAAGTGCTAAAAGATAACAGCAAGCCTATTATCAGCAAAGAAGCTAAAGGAGGAGTGAAGGCACAGCTAAGAAAAGTTCTTTCCCAACATGAGAATGCTACCAATTTTGTGGTGGTTGTGCATGAGGCTGAGGCTTCTACTGCCATCAAAGAAATACCAATTGGCAATGCACCAGGAGTTGATGGCATTCTCGCAGAATTTGTTAGGAACCTAGGAGGTAAAGCAGTCAGATGGTTGTCCTGTTCTACTCAGATGTAATTAGAACATGCAGACTACCATGTGAGTGTAAGGAGTCTTACACTCCTTAAACATTACTCCATGATTGATTAATGGATTGAGTGAATCAATCATTAATGATTGATTAATTTGTACTATTCGGCAATGATTAATGTACTAATCATTAGTACATTAACGATTATCCTTACTTCACTGGATAATTGCAGTTTTGAAACCTGGCAAGGTACCAAATGATCCTAAAAACTACCGACCAATATCACTGCTCTGTATATGCTTCAAACTACAGTGGAGGAGGAAATTCCTGTTGAGCAGGCTGGCTTCTGGAGAAACATGAGCTGCACTGATCAGGTTTTGGCTCTTACCACTCACATTGAAAGGGGCTTCCGAAAAAACTGATAACTACAGCAGTGCTTGTGGACCTCAGTGCAGCCTTTGATACTGTGTGGAAGACAGGTCTTCTGCTGAAGCTGGGGAGAATGTTCAGATGTTCGAAACTCATCAGACTATTTGATAGGCTCTTATCAAATAGAATGTATAAAGTATATCTGTGTGAGCAGGTAAGCAGAAAGAAAGTGCTAGACAATGGAGTACCTTAGGGATCAGTTCTGTCCCCAGTATTATTCAAGATCTACACATCAGACATCCCACATACTGAACGCAAGAAATATATATATGCGGATGATATTGCAATAGCAGCACAGGCTATCACCATCAAACAGACAGGAACGATCCTTCAAGCGATATCAACACTGACTAACTACCTGCAGTGCTGGGGGTTGAAGCCAAATCCTAGCAAGACGAAAATCACATCCTTCCACCTGAAAAACCAGCAGGCGAGTAAAGTACCTGTTGTGAATTTTTGTCAAAAGCAGATCGCAATGAACCACCACTCCACCTACCTTGGGACATCCTGACCTACCTGAGAGCACCTACAGAAGTTAAGGGAAAATTATCATCTAGAGTGAACCTGCTTTAGAGACTGGTGGGTCCTTCATGAGAGAGTAAGGCTGATACTCTGAGGACTGCAGCTTTGGCCCTCATTCAAAGTGCTGCAAAATATGGAGCTCCTGTATGGTTGGGTAGCTGCCACACTCGTCAGATTGATATAGCCTTGAACAGTGCAATGCGAGTGATAACTGGCTGCTTGATGCAGACTGAGACAGACTGGTTCCCTGTTCTCAGTAACATTTGCCCACCACATTTCAGAAGGAAAGAGTTAGCTTGCAGAGAAATGAGTAAGATAAGCAAGCTACCAGAGCTTCCAATTCACAAAGATTTGCTTCTAAATTTGCCAACTCCACTGAGGCTCAAATCCAGAAAATCTTTCTGGCAGATCCTCCCCACAGTCAGCAAACCCTCGAACACATCAACAGTGGACCGAGGTTTGGCAATCTGTTTCAGTGGGAAACAAAGACATAGTTGATGATCCAACTAGGAGAGTGAATGGCTTTGAGCTGCCTCGCCAGTTGTGGGTGAGACTGAACAGATTCAAAACAGGACAGGAGAGGTGACAAAATAACATAGTCAGGAGCAAATTATGAACCGCATCATTGCCGAGTGTTCATTGACAAGATTTCAGGGAGGGTTACAGAAGTTGCATGTAGCAGATGACGAGGCCATAATCCTGCTAAAAAATTAAAAAATGCATGTATTTATAGCTTATTTGTCTCTTTTTATTTATTTTTTATACCACTGCCTATCCATACTGCATATATAATTCAATTTCAATTTAATAATTGAAACAAATTTATTCAATTTGTGATTCAAAGTTCACGCTACGATAAAAGAGCTTTTTTCAAGTGACAGTAGCGTAATTGGTAGCATGCGTGACTTATGAATGAAAGGTTGAGGGTTCGAGACCAATTAAACTAATTTATTCTGCTCAAATTTTCAACTCTGATTAATATTATCTACGTAATTATTATTTTTTTAATGTATGAGAATATTGCATTTTACAACACAAAATTTTCCCCGGTGCAAAGCACGGGTTACCTTCTCATATAATGCTTGTTGATGTTGAAAACGCTTGTAAGTCTTCTTAAGAATATGTTGTCGCAATTTTCCGTGTAAATCAGTTACACAATTCAAAGGTGTTCATTCAGCATGGAAGATCATATCTTATTGTTGTATTGAACCTGAACTATCGTTTATTTATTGTTGTAGAATGTATACTGTGCACCTTGCCTTCAAGATATCCTCACAGGGAAACGTTTAATTCGTTTATGACGTCGAATTCTTGTTATTCTGTCAGAATATTCTCTGTGTGGATGATTCTGAATATAATCATCTCACCATTGTTATAAAATTTTCTTATGCTAATGCACGTTCCACTCCAGTCCAATGGTCTATTTTCAATAAATGAAAATGTGTTTACATCAATATTGTAGAAAAATCAACGTTTCCCTGCGAGACATGCAAGTCTCATCTTTGATAGAGTACCATATTATTGATAGTTTTAATAGATTCATAAGAGCTTTTTATTGTTATTTTCTAGCCGGCTGAAAAAAAGGAACTGGAAAGTGTTTGTGATGAGAGTTTATGTTCGGTGATAGACTTATTGCAAATCGAAGTTATAATTGCCATTGGAAGGTATACTGAGAAACGAGTAAATGCTGCTCTGAAGAAAACGCCAAAAAATGTTCATGTAAGTAGTAGAGGTGAGAATAAAATTATATTTAGGTTATTTCATTAAAAAATAAAATAGTAGATTTTTTAAATTCATTTAATTCGTAAAGTCAATCATTTACTTTACCTCCGCACATTCACAATCATCCTTTATACAAGGTTTTCTCATTTTTTTCATATCCCAACTATTACTTAAGTTTCTTGTTCAGAGTGACTTCCGTGGATTTGGTTATGTAGGCCTACTGTACTTTAATTACATTAGTCCTGTAGTTGAATCCAGACCGCCATGGATTCAATCTAGCACTTACTTACTTGACGTGAGCTGATTCCGAATTTAATGTAATCTTGTTCGGTGCAATCTAAATACACATTTCAAAAATATAAGTTACTCTGTATGATTGAATTGTTTCTTATCAAGCTACATCGACTATGATTATAACTTCCCGATATGATTGAAATATTATAGTAGGAGATAATATAGGGTGAGCATAAATTATTGAACACATTTCATAAGTGAATAAAGAATAACGAATAAGTGTACTTACATGAATATTGATTTTTTAAAAAGCCAATTTTAAATAGTTTCATCTATAATACATGACAACTTTTGAACAACCATGACAAATTTCTACGTGAGCACTTTTTGTTGCACATAAAATATCTAGACGATATTAGATTTCACGCCATACATTGTCGATCTGGATTGATGTCCTGAATTCTTCTTTTTAGTTCATCAATATTACATAACTTCTTTGCATACAACTTATTTTTCACGGCCATACTCTAAACGAATACATCTTTGAATGATAATAACCGATTTTGTGAAACCACAGAACGCACATAGCTTTCTCCTGACACTCTGTCACCCTCACCTGTAAGTCAACTGTGTTTCTATGAAGGTCATTACAAATTATATATAGAAGCTACACCAATGCTTGCCACAAAAATAGGCGCGCTAATACTTTTGGTTGTTTTTTATTCACCTTGAAATGTGTTCAATAATTTGTGCTCACTCTTTATAATGTAAAATAATTATCCCTTGTATAATTTAACATAAAGCATAGTACAATTTCTCATTTTCTCTCGTTCTAATTATGGTTTTTGTTTGTGATATGATAAATAAATTGGAAAATTTTTCAATTTTCTCTCTTTCCAAATAATGTCTTTTGTTGGTCAAGACCTTGATTTTTCCGATTCTCAATTACTGTGACATAGTGACTCTTGATGTGACAGTTCAACTTTTACAGAGGATGCAGCGTACCCACAATTATTGTGTACGCTTCATCTTCAACCTTAGACGTGATGACCATGTGACTGAATACTTTGACAGATTTAATCTCATGAAGCTGCATGATTGTAGGAGGCTTCATGCTGTTATTTTCCTGCATAAGACCTTGAAAACTGGAACCCCTAAGTCTATTGCGGAGGATTTTCAATATTTGAGTGATATCGGTCGGGGTGGTACACGGCATGGTTCCCATCTACTGGCTGTCTCAACTCACAGGACAGTCATGTTCAACAAGTCCTTTCTTGTGACAGCTTGCGGATTGTGGAATTCATTGCCGGCTGAATTGAAGCGCATTGAGGGTAGTCGTCGGTTCGGCCCGGCTGTCTTCCGGTGGATCAGGGTTGGTGGGGGTGGCTGGGCTTAGCGGCGGGTGCACGCGCTTGTGTGTGTGTGTTTTCTTTTCTTGCTTTCATACTTTTCATAGTTTTGATACTTCCATTTATACAAATATAAAGAAAAATGAAAATCTCAGTACCCTTTTTGAAATTATACTCCTATATTCAGTCTCAAAATTAATTAATTTAGTGAAATTTTAAGAAATTCAAGTTCAACTTTAAAAGAAAACTCTAAAGAGAGATAGTAAGAAATACTCTTTTTCTCTCTCAAAATTAATTTCATGCTAGAAGTATTTAATATAAATTCCTTAATTTTCTCATCTTGCTTGTAAGGTTTGTAGCCATATTGGAATTTTTTTCTTTGCTTCTTCGATCTTATCATTTAGTCATAAACTTTTTATTTATTTCCTAACAGATCTTTGCCATTTCACATATTAAGAATGCTCTACTTTCAAGTTTATTCAATTAATCCACTTATTATTGTTATTTTTACTATTCTTTCATATAAAATATTGTTTTGTTTAATTTTTCTTTCACTGAGTATCGTTAAATTATGATTTAGTATTGTATTGGAGGGTTGAGTGTAAGAGAGGGCCGACTGCGCCCTAACTTCGCCCTCTTAGGTCAAAATAAAGGCAGTCATTCAATTCAATTCTTTTCTGTGATTTAATAATAAATTGGATCTCTAACATAATTAATTTTGTACTGTGAGTCTTAATTTCTTGCTATGTCTTAATTTCAGGTAGTATATATAATGCATCCAAGTCCTCGAAATCCGAAGAGCAATCAAGAATGGATGCCAAATGTTATAAATTGTTTGAGTGAAAATGGCCTTTTAAATTATTTCCAAGAAACAAAAACCTGGTAACAAATTTCATTGCAACTGGAGGATTGACAACGAAATTTGAATTCCAAAGGTAAGTAGCAGCTGACATATTGTAGTGTCGTTTCTATTATATAGATATACATTCTTGGCTTCAATTATACATTCAATTGCAATTGACAGGGCCGCCCCGAGGTTAATAGGCGCCCGGGGCGAGATTTTGATATGCCCCCCCCAAGTATAGCGCGGTAAGGTATTATTTAAAAGTAAAGCTACATTGCTCTTCCAGGAGGAGAACTTCCATTATGGACTGCATCCTCTCCTTGATAATCATGCTATAGATTTTGTAAGCAGTGTTTAGCAAGCTGATTCCTCTATAGTTGTCACATGAACTCCTTAGTCCAATCAATAAAGACATAAAAAAGGAGGTGTGCTTGCAATTTATATTGTAGTTCTGATTTTTAATATATTATTTGGATACATGAGAAAAGTCCAGAACCTCGTATTTTCAGTTCATTTTCCAGTTTTCAGCTATTCCTGCCAAATCCAGTAATCGGACGGAAAATTTGCTCTAGCCTTTGTTTTAGATTATAAAAATTCTGAATAAAAATGAGATCATTCCCAACTCTCTATCTCCAATAAGTACTGAGTTATGATTTTTCAAAAATGAGTAAATTTTTAAAAAATCAATTCTAATGGATTATAGTTTTTGATCAACGATATCTTCCGATTGTTACCATTTAGGTAGATGTTTAATTCAAAGTCCCTCTGGGCGTATTTTTGTGCTCTACAATCTAAGATCAGGTAGAGCGCTCTATCTCATATAGATTTCCAGGTACAACTGAAAACAATGATCCTTGCGTTGTGAAAATCACCTTATTTTCGGCTTCAACCATCATCACCAACTACTAGAAATTGGCCCCGGTCACCCTGCTCTTTGGTCAGCCCTGGCAATTGAATTGAATGATTAGCATTCACACATCCCTTTCTGCCCTTTGAAACCACATAAGCGTTTTACCAATAGAAGCAATTGGATTACATGATGTTTGAGGTTAATAAAGAATACTATCAATTTATAAAGCTAAATGAGTGTGGTCGGTGTGGTTCTATTGTCAGCACTGCTATTGAAACCTGGCAAACATGAAATAATTGTTTGTTTTTTTTAAGATTCGATATGCTTGTGGCAAGCATGCTCTTTTCTGTGTATCAATGCATTTTTGTGGCGATTGATTTGTAAGAGTTAATTCCAATATATAATCGCTGTACTGATAATAATGATATGAATGTAATGATACGAATGATATTCGTATGGCTCTAATTGGTGGGATGCCTTGTATCAAGTTAGGAGCACCTACCTACTGTTGCATTTGGTTATCACTTTATGCTGAAAACAATAAATGAAATAATGTTGTTCTGTAATATGTAGATCAATTTATAAATTTTGTTTGTTCTATTTTACTCTACCACAGAGGGCGGCAGCATAAAATCCTTTTTTCAAAACTTGAAAAGAATTTCATGCATTGGAAAAACACCTTTTTGATTTTAACAAACATTTTTCATCTACGATGTTACCATTGAACCTAGTATTTTATCTAGTGTTGAAAAATTATAAAATACTTGGATTCGTAAAAGTAAGTTTGGAAGTTTTGAATAATTGTAGTTCCTTGCCGTAACAATTCTGGAAGGAACTCTTCCAATTTTTTCTTGTTCTACTTTTTTCTTTAAAATACTCTCTTAATATCCCTTTCTATTATTTTTATTAGATTTTACATTTTCCTAATATTTCTATGTTTCATTTACTTCTCTTTATGAAGAAAAAGCAATCTGACAATATTCCAACACCATATTAATATTACATGCGTACATTGATTTATCTGTCTCAATACTTGTGATGAATTACACTTTAATAACACATCAAATTCTTATTTCTATTTCTATTTAAGTTCTATTTCATTTTTATTTTTATTCCAATTTCCATACTTTATTCCAATTTCTTATATCAGATATATTCTTATTTCAGATATTATGATGGAAGAATGGATGAGAGTAGCTCTGAGCCGTGCAAAAAGTGCTCTAGATTCGGGTGAAGTCCCCGTCGGTTGTCTGTTCATTTATAAGGATGAAATAATAGCGGAGGGTAGTAATATCGTGAATGAGACGAAAAACGCGACCCGACACGCGGAAATTAACTGCATCGACGAAATCGTCGCGAAATACCGCGATTGGAAATCGGTCTTCAAAGAGACGCATGTGGTTGTAACAGTTGAGCCTTGTATAATGTGTGCTAGTGCTCTACATAATTTAGAAATCGCGGGAATCACCTATGGATGCGCTAATGATAGGTTTGGAGGATGTCATTCTGTCTTGGATACATCTAAATTTTATCGAAATCCGTGTCCAGTGTTCAGTGGAGTGTTTGGTGATGAAGCTATGAACTTGTTGAAGGAGTTCTATAAGCAGACTAATCCCAATGCGCCTGAAAATAAAGTGAAAATAAAGAAGGTGGCTTCCTAGATCTATAAACTATGTAAGTAAGAATTTTGTGAATTATTCTCGTCTATTGAATCATGTTTACAATCTATTCATATTATGTGCAATGTATTTGAATAAAAGTAATGATTAGTATAATAATTTATTCGAACAAACCAATATACGTACAATCAATTTTTGAAAATGGAAAACAACTGGTGTAGCAAACACCTACGCATGCACAATACATGTATATCAAAGTCCAAATGGAGTCCCTTAGGTAAGACTGTATGGGGCGGGCACATGACACCCTGATTTACAATAGAAAATGATCAAATAGCCTAAAAGGATAGAAAAAAATTAATATCAAGATTCCACCTGATCTCAAATTTCATATTTTGTAGGTTTAAAATTAATTTTATGACAATTCACATTTATATCGATCTGAAAGAGAATTATCTTTTAATGCATAATTCTATGTTGAAGATTTCTTGCACTTGAGACATTCCACAGCTTTTATATTGATTCACTTCATCAATACGATGTCATAGAATTGAATAGTTTCCTCAAAACTAATTTTCCGCTTCTTGGAAGTATTAATTTCAATATTGAATGGGAAATAAGCAAACATCTCTTGGAACTTAATTCATGTTTTGCTGTCGAGTCCAAAAGCTCTCTTCAATAATATAATTTGTTCTTGCTGCTCCTATATACGAACACATATACCATCATTCTTAAATAACATTTGCCAAACAAAATAGCTATCAATGGAAGTTTGTAAATTTGTTCATAGCTTTTTTTACATGACTTCACTCGTTTCACTGACGAATCAGTCAATGGTTTACTGGCTGTTATTAGGAAATTTTGTTTCCAGTCCTCCCTACAGCCAAAACTATTGGTCTGAGGCCTATTGTGCGTTGTATAAATCAAAATTATTGAAATTCAAGTTTTTAGTTCCATACAACAAGCTTGTATTTACTAGTACTTCTGTACTTTTCAGGCAGTCGAACTATTTATCTACCTTCAAACAACTGAACGGATCGTGCTTTTCTCTCTTTAGTTTTTCAACGTAACCAAGTTTGTAATTTCGTCACTATCAAATTTATGTGTAGGGTTGCAATCGTCTCTTTCACTCTTTGTATGGATTAAAACCGTTTAAAATTTATTATAGCTTTCTAATCAATAATCATTATCACCCGGTGAAAAAGTTACTGATTCTTGATTATATGGACTGCGCTAAATAATTGTTGGAGGTAGCACTAGACAGAAGCGATTCTTCCAATTCATTCCATAGTATTTTTGACACATCATAAGTCATTATCTTATTGCCAACTGTCTTATTATGTTATTTATTAGAAATTAATCTTGTTATACAGAGTTGGGCAGTGAATTATGGATAATTTGAGTTAGTTACACTCATTTTTAAACGAGAAACAGTGCCTTAGAAACAGTGGCGGCGCTTGACTTGAACAGTTGGTTGGGCCAGTGGTGGGAATTGTTGGGGCGTGGATGTGAAGGGGGGGGTGCTTTATAAAGCATATTCAACTTTACAAGTTGTTACGCAGGTAGACTTAAACTTTAGTTTGAAGTAAACTAAACTAAACTTTATTAATCTATTTGGTGGCAAGAAGATGAGTTTGATGTTTTTCGATTGAGTGAATTCGATTAGTTACCTCGTTGCCATTGTTAGTTAGCGAGATTACCCTCGCAGCCCATTCTTCTAAAAAAACTAAACTAAACTTTATTATTCTATAAACTAAATTAAAACAACATAATATGCAACTCACCAAAAGACTTGTCAAAGTAGACCTAACCTCATTTAAATCATGATCACCACACACTAATATAGCACTTCACAATAAAATCACGCCTTTAAATTCACAACCACAATCACTACAGTTGGATTATTGCTAATTAATCTATGCAAATATTAGCACAAAAGTAGTTGAAGGTATTAACTTATTAATTTTATAAAATAATAAAAAACCTGTTGCCGATTCGGATGCAATTCACATTTTACATGATGGCTGGCATGTAAACAAACACAAATCTATACTAGCGCTCAGCAGTCTGAGCGAGAATACTGTGAATCAAACTGGCCCACTTGCTCCGTATATCAATGCATTGCTCCCAGCCAGTCTAGCGCCGCCGGCTTGCGTTGTCTTGTCAATACGTTCTTATGAGAACTAGAAGGGCCCGAATTCTGAGGCCCTTCAATGTGCTACGTAATGATCCGTGGCCGTCGTTGAACTCGTACGTATTCTACGATGGCCATGGATGCATTTGCATGGTATTTCAACGAGAATTTTTACCAGTTGACAGTTCAAAATTAATTTATATTGTATGTTATTCAATAATAATCATCCACATAACCTAGCATTTTAAAATGTATTTTACTGTTTCATTTGGGTGGGCCCGGCCCACTTGGCCCTTAAGGAAGCGCCACCACTGCTTAGAAATGGAATAGCTTCTCTTGATGCATGGCATTTTGAAACCATACAGAAGGTTGATATGTCGTCTTCTCAATTATTGTGGCAGAAAAAATCACGAAAGAATTGGCTTATGTACGCGATAGGAAATACACGAATGACGCATTATCACGTCTGAACTACTAAACTGATCAACATGAAATTTTGCATAAAGATGCTTAATTTACCGAGGATGGTTACAGACCTATGTTCAGTTCTCAAGTTTACAACTCGTCAGATTTTCAGTACCGTACGTCGAGTTTTTAGTTCGTCAAGTTTCCAATTTGTGATACAAGCTTTGCTTGAGTGGTCACCTATCTATCTATCAACATAATATTATAAAGAAAATAATTGGCTTATACATGTATATTATGACGAAAATACACTAATAAATGGAAATACACTAATTACTTCTGAACTACTGAACTGATTAACTTGGAATTTTTCATAAAGATTCTTAATTTACCGACGATGATTAAAGGCCTATTTTCATTCTTATTGATCAATTAATTACAATTGAATAGTAAAGAAAAAATGTCAATTTATGATTCAAGTTTATGAAACGATAAAAGCCGAAACAGAGCTTTCGCCAAATGATTCATTGGCGCAATTGATATCATGCGTGACTTATGAATGAAAGAGAAGTTGTGGGTTCGTGACGAATCAAACATTTTTCTGATAATTCTCAACTCTGATTGAGATTATTCACGTGATTTTGACAAAAAAAATAAAACATTATTCTATTTTTCATATTTCCTAGACATACTGAGAATCGCATTTGCTTTTTACAACACAATAATGAAGTTTCGAGAAATGCTACACCAAACAGTGAATTATTCGTCATTACTACATATAAATATAGTAATAGAAACCTAAAAAAAAACAATCTTTATCATAGAAAACTACAATCTATTATCATAGAAAACTACAATCCATTTTCATAGAAAACTAAATTTATTTATTTATTTACAATCTACAACTTAACCATCGCCGTTTCTCCCATGGCAGCAGATAAGGCCAGATGACGGGACTCCGTCATCAATCTTTCCCCACGTGTTCAAGAGTGATTTGACAAAATCGTGATCCATTTTTACAGGTGTTATTTTATCTATATATATAAAAGCGAAATGGCACTCACTCACTGACTGCCTTACTGACTCACTCACTCACTCGCAGAACTAAAAATCTACCGGACCAAAAACGTTCAAATTTGGTAGGTATGTTCAGTTGGCCCTTTAGAGGCACACTAAGAAATCTTTTGGCAATATGTTAACTCTAAGGGTGGTTTTTGAGGGTTTAAAGTTCTTCTTTTAGCATGTATATTCTTCTTATTCTCTTAATTATAATTGAAAAATGTCCAAACCATATGTTAATATAGAACTACAGTATAATCTAGAGAGAGTACCTCTTCGAAACAGTTGTTAACTGGTAACTAAATTAATAATTTTGTCAGGTTGGCATTAAGTTGAGTTGACTTTGATAGGTTGGCACCAAGTTGAAGATTGAAATGCATTTATCGCGGAAAAAATTGATTGGGCACTGCTACTTCAATCAGAGCTATCCCTGGGAATATTATATTACTAGCCGTCAGGCTCGCTTCGCTCGCCATATCCGTTTAGCCAGACGTTTAGTCTGGACCCCCGACTGGATCGTCCTAACATGATAAAAATGCTCAAATGAAAAATGCAGGCGAGCGAAGCGAGCCTGCTGATCTCATTCTTGGACGATCCAGTCGGGGGTCCAGGGGGCGGAGCCCCCTGGCTAGACGGATATGGCGAGCGAAGCGAGCCTGACGGCTAGTGTACATATAATGCTACTGTTGTTTTCATTGTAAAAATGGTAACACTAGAAGAAAAGAAATTAAGTACCCTTTGAAAATGAGTGTATAACTTCTATATCGAATTATTCATAGTTCATTTTTCAACTCCATATAAATGTCCTCATCTTATTGCCAAACGATAAAATGAGATGTAACTCTGGTCTGGTATAGTAGCAATAGCTACTGCTACCTCAAATTTTCATTTAGCTCAGTGATATTTATGTCTTAAGATCTACCTTCCACTGTTTTCAACTCAGGCTTACAAGTTTACTTTAAGGTGTAGCAGAACCGATCAAGCAGTTTGCTTTGATTGTCACATGTCTGCCCTGCAGACTACAGCAACTGACAAAATTTATGTGAGCAAAGCTGCTTGCTCAGATCCCTCCAAATTCAGATTTCCTTAGCAGTAGCCAGGCATGTTTTCATCTCGATAGATGAGTGAATAAGCAACACTACTGCTACTCGGCTAAAGAAAACTCTCGAATCCATGAAAGACCGTAAAACAACAAACTATTTTTGAAGTTAATGTCATACTCCTCGAAATGTGTGCAAGAGCTGCTAAAAACTTCAGAAATCGCAAACAATGTATTGATACTAACGGCCGCCATCTTCAGGACTTTAATTTCACAACTCAGTCAATATAAAATGTGCCTCTACCAATTAATAAAAATAATGCAAAAAGATCTTCTCTATCTACCCAGAGTCACTTTTTATACTCCCGAAAACTGCTTAATCGGTTCTGCCGCACTCTGTACATGTGCGACTTCGTCATCCTCCGTAGGACGGAGTATTATCATGTTAGATGTGTCATTATTTAATATATCATGTGCTTAATGTTCACTATTGGAATATAATATTGCAATTTTTCTATATTCCCATCAGATTATGCAGCATATTTACTGGTTTTCCTTCAATTTCGTCCCGGATGCATTGTTTCGTGGCTGGGATAGTTCTGAATGAACCGTTTAGGAAAACGTTTGTTTTTAAGTAGCTTCATAGAATAAGATTGTTGTTTGTCAAATTTGTGGTACGCGAGGGGTGCAATGTATTTATCCCCATCAGGAAACAAAGCATTCACGGCAACTCTTGTAGGGCAATGTTGTTTACATAACAAGTCACGGCCTACTGCTCGATCTGGATAAACTCTGGAATAAGAACTATCCCAGCCCAAAAACAACGGGTTCGGTATGAAGTTGATGGAATGCTAGTCAATATGCTGCAAAATTTCATGGGAAAATTGAGAGTTGTATAGATTCCAATGGGGGACATTAGCCTATATTTTATCAGATGATATATTCAAAAAATATTTTTTTCACTTATTGTACAGTAAATGGTAACCTTTTAACCATTGCATTGAAAAAAAATCTGGTGTGGCGCACTCACACAACTTTCCTTGCCGTTATGAAATTGATCACCTGACGCTAGTGTTCACGCGCATCTCAAGTCTACTATTCGAAGATCTGAGTCAGCTGGTGACAGGACAATAATGCTGGAGACACACGAGGTCTGCTACCTCTTCATAGTGAATGATTTAATAGAATCAACAGTTGCCAACAGTTTGCAATTGAATAATCACATTTTCTCGAATTTCGAGCTTATTTTCAATATTAGGTGAAAATGTTACTGAACATTAATTGTAGAGATTTCCATGCTCAATCTTTTCCACTTAATTTTTTTGTTTAAATTGTATCTGAAGCCTGATAATTGGGAATCTAAAATCAAATTTTGCATAGATAGGGCGGAGTTCCTGAAATTTTTACAGATATGGGACTTGTAGCAATTAATAGAGCTTATCAATGACAATTTTAGGTATAAATTTCATCAAAATTGTTAGAGCCGTTTTCGAGAAAATCGCGAAAAACCCTGTTTTTGAAAACATTTTCGCCATTCAAGCCGCCATCTTGAATTGTATTTGATCGAAATTGTTCGTGTCGGATCCTTACAGTGTAAGGACCTTAATTATTTCTAAATTTCAAGTCATTCCGTTAATTGGGAGATGAAATATCGTGTACACAGACGCACATACCGATTCCCCTCCAGGCCAAGCTACTCCTCTCTAATCGTTTTTTTTTATATTTTATACAGGTTATTTCTTGAGGTTTTCCCCCGATTCCCCTCCAGGCCAAGCTACTCCTCTCTAATCGTTTTTTTATTTTATACAAGGTTATTTCTTGAAGTTTTCCCCCGATTCCCCTCCAGGCCAAGCTACTCCACTCTAATCGTTTTTTATATTTTATACAAGGTTATTTCTTGAGGTTTTCCCCCGATTCCCCTCCAGGCCAAGCTACTCCTCTCTAATCGTTTTTTATATTTTATACAAGGTTATTTCTTGAGGTTTTCCCCCGATTCCCCTCCAGGCCAAGCTACTCCTCTCTAATCGTTTTTTATATTTTATACAAGGTTATTTCTTGAGGTTTTCCCCCGATTCCCCTCCAGGCCAAGCTACTCCACTCTAATCGTTTTTTATATTTTATACAAGGTTATTTCTTGAGGTTTTCCCCCGATTCCCCTCCAGGCCAAGCTACTCCTCTCTAATCGTTTTTTATATTTTATACAAGGTTATTTCTTGAGGTTTTCCACTGATACCCCTCCAGGCCAAGCTACTCCACTCTAATCGTTTTTTTATATTTTATACAAGGTTATTTCTTGAGGTTTTCCACTGATACCCCTACAGGCCAAGCTACTCCACTCTAATCGTTTTTTTATATTTTATACAAGGTTATTTCTTGAGGTTTTCCCCCGATTCCCCTCCAGGCCAAGCTACTCCACTCTAATCGTTTTTTTATTTTATACAAGGTATTTTCTTGAGGTTTTCCACTGATACCCCTCCAGGCCAAGCTACTTCTCTCTAATAGTTTTTTTATATTTTATACAAGGTTATTTCTTGAGGTTTTCCACTGATACCCCTCCAGGCCAAGCTACTCCACTCTAATATTTTTTTTATATTATACAAGGTTATTTCTTGATGTTTTCTACTGATACCCCTCCAGGCCAAGCTACTCACTCTAATCGTTTTTTATATTTTATACAAGGTTATTTCTTGAGGTTTTCCACTGATACCCCTCCAGGCCAAGCTACTCCACTGCTCATTATATCATTAGTAACATTCATTTTACCAAACCTGTGTTTCAATTAATAAAACCAATCCTCAAATTATTAAGCCTCATAAGTTAAGGTATGAGAACTGTAAGCATGAAATAGTAGATCTTAAAACAGATTTTATAATAAAAATTGTGGGACGATCTCCAATCACATCTATAACTGAACGACCGTAGCGAGTCCTTATTGATGACTAGAGCCTGGCTCCGTTGTCCTTTTCAGGGGCTCTGTATACGTTCGAAATATTTTCTATTGATTCCTTCAATCAACTTCAAATTTTCAAGATACGCGTATATTATTTGAACCATTAGGCTATACTTGTCGAGTTGGTTAGCCAAACAAGCCGACTCACTCCTACGTCCTTTTTGACGATATAACAGGATTCAATTTGAAGTGCATAACAAAAATGGTTTATTTCAATTATTATTTTTTTTAAGTCTTTATTCTCAATGTTCATTTTCTAAATAAATTTATTATTCTTCACTTACAATTTTTCTTTTTGAAACATTCCTAAATAATTCAAAATAGCTGAAACTTTACACTATTTTCTCTTCAGTTTTCTAATTTTTCTAAATTTAATTTAGACGTGGACTGCGACTACGCCTCGTTTCGGAAAGCCAATTTTCTTACTTCACCTGTTTAAAGTCTAGAACTTAAATCCCAAGCTCGGAAACTGGCACTAAGGTAATATTTCCTCTCGTTTAAGAAAATATAATTGAATTTGGATTCTAAATGGCGGACCAGAATTAAGAAGGCACAGAAAAGTTTTTTTTTAATGGAATATCAAACCCTATCAAACCTACTGTCAAATTATCATTAACAA
Organism: Nilaparvata lugens; assembly: GCF_014356525.2. NCBI lineage: Eukaryota > Metazoa > Arthropoda > Insecta > Hemiptera > Delphacidae > Nilaparvata > Nilaparvata lugens. The sequence goes on from NC_052507.1 coordinate 34,935,021, forward strand.
ATAATTACTAAGCCGTTTTTATAATCCTCCCCAACTCTGTATAGAATAATAACTATTTCCTCTAAGCTCTAACCTCTCAGCTAATCACCCCCCCCCCCAACTAAGCTACAATAGATTCAAAATCCAATGGACCCCCTTGCAGATTTAAACTGGGTTTTCGTTTGTGCGTAAATGCTGTCGTCGACCGCATTATGTTTTATTATGTTTTAATGGGGAAGGTTGAGTTTATACTTTTAAATTGTAGTATATTGATATTAGAAATGTTTTGATTCTTGAATAATAAACACAAATAATAATGAAAAGTTATTTGATCAGTTGTTTTAGCTCACTTGAATTTTGGAAAATATGAATGTCAACAATGCTTGTCGTCGTCGACTGCGGAAGTTTACGCACAAACGAAAATGCACCTTTATATTTTAGCCATTAAAAGTTTAAGCTGATGACTAGATAGTGTCTAGAAAAACTAATTATTCCTAGTTAGTGAAAATTTACAAGATTTCTATTGAATAGGCCTATGACTAAGGGTAGCAGAACTTGAGCTAGCAAACCTGATATGAACCTCTTTTGTAACAGTCCTATCAAAACAGACATATAGTCATATGCCTATAAAACATTTTATTTAATTATATCATGGATTGGAATGCAAAATGCTTCTTAAAGCAATGTCTTCATATTATAAACATAAATTCTTTATATAATAAACTGAGAACTACATCCCATCCATTTAAGATATTGAGGTACAGTAGGCCTACTGTAATGAATTTTCATAAATTGGAGCATAAATTCATTAGGTAGTCTAATTGATTCATATAGTCCAGTCAATATAGACATAAAAAGGAGTGTGCTTGCAATTTATATTGTAGTTCTGATTTTTTAATATATTATTTGCGTACATAAGAGAAGTCCAGAACCAATTTCTTCATGCAAAATTTCCTTGTGCTAGATACAGAGTGGCCCAAAAACCTCGTATTTTCGGCTCATTTTCCAGTTTTCAGCTATCTCTGCCAAATCTCGTAATCTTTTAAAATTTGAACATTTTCTGTTCATTTATTCTCAATAAAGCTGAGAAAACGCTGGAAAACGCAAATTATGGGCGTATCTTTAGCGTTATTTCAAATTCCTTCAGACACAACATTATTACACCCCAGCTGAGCTTCTGTAGTAAATTTGAACACTTTCTGTTTATTTGTTCTCGATAAAGCTGAGAAAGCGCAAAAAACGCAGATTTTGGGCGCGTAGGCTATCTTTGGCGTTATTTCAAACTCCTTCTAACACACCATTATTACACCCTAGCTTACCTTCTGTACTAAATTTGAACAATTTCTGTTAATTTGTTAATCTGAGAAAAAGCAAAAAACGCTGGAAAAACTCTAGTTTTGGGCATATCTTTGTCGTTATTGCAAATTCCTTCTAACACAACATTATTGCACCCTAGCTGGGCTTCTGTAATATATTTGAACACTTTCTGTTCATTTGTTCTCGATAAAGCTGAGAAAGCGCAAAAAAACGCTGGAAAAACGCAGATTTTGGGCGTATCTTTGGCGTTATTTCAAATTCCTTCTAACACAACATTATTACACCCTAGCTTAGCTTCTGTACAATTTCTGTTAATTTGTTCTCGATAAATCTGAGAAAAAGCAAAAAACGCTGGAAAAACGCTAATTTTGGGCGAATCTTTGACGTTATTGCAAATCCCTTCTAACAAAAAATTTTTACACTCTAGCTGAGCTTCTGTACTGAATTTTAACATTTTCTGTTCATTTGTTCTCGATAAAGCTGAGAAAACGCCAAAAAACGCAGATCTTGGACGTATCTTTGGAAATTTTTCCAAATCCGTTCTTAGTGCGCCTCTAAAGAGCCAACTGAACATACCTACCAAATTTGAACGTTGTTGGTCCAGTAGATTTTTAGTTCTGCGAGTGAGTGAGTCAGTCAGTCAGTCAGTGAGTGAGTGCCATTTCGCTTTTATATATATATACAGGTTGATTCATAATTATGGTAAAATAATTTAATACGTGATAGTAGAGGTAAAAATAAGAAAAAAAGTTCTTATAAACATGTATCCATAAACGCTTCATTAGCGAGCTATACAGGGTGAAAGATTTCGCCCGGAATTCAGTTCATCTGGTGAAATACACCGATGCTGAATTGTTTGGGGACTAGTTTTTGAAAAACTTATGCTGGATTCATATGGAAAAATATCTGAAAAATTGAATAAAACTAGTCTGGAATCTGTTCTGTGAGTAGTTTTTGAGAAAAAAGTTGAAATATGCAAAAAATTCAAGTAGAAAAACACAGACTTCTACGTTTGATGCCCAATAACTTTCTTTAATGACCAGTAAACAAATAATTTTTGGCAATAAAAATAGTAGAGAATTTAATTCTGAAAAGAATGATGTAAGCTGTGTAAACTAAATTTGAATAAAAGTTGGATAAAATGTATTCTTATGTAGTACATTACACCACAAAAATTTGCTGTTTTATGAGGAGAGAACTGATAACTCTTAAGCTGCGTACACATACTCGCGCTTCCAACCCGCACCGACCACGCTCCTCCCTCGTACCGCCCTCGTACTGCCCTCGTACCAACATCGAACCACAGTCGCACCGCCCACGCACCCATCATGAACGTTACGGAAAATGTTAGATCTTCTCGCGTTCCCCGGTCGAACCACTGTTGATCCCCGGTCGATCATCAATCGCTCTGCTGGAGTGACGTTCGGTCTTGGAGCAGAACGAAAGTCTGTACGCACCTTTAGGTTGTAGCTGATTGCAAATAGAACATTGATTTCAAGAACTGCTGTTCCAAAACAGCTGATTTATTTTGTATCAAATAAAAAAATATTTAAAAGAAATTATCAGCTGAATAGTATATTTCGCACCTAGGGCCGAAAATGAGACTTTTCCGGCTCGAAAACGGTTTTCAAGTCCGAGGCCGTAGGCCGAGGACTAGAAAAGATTGAGAGCCGGAAAAACATTTTTGCCCATGGTGAGAACGTTATTTTTCGCCACACAGAAAAATAAACAATATAAATATGAGAATAATTGTTCATTAGGCACTTCCGAAAGCAAAACAGGAAGGTCATAGCTCTAGCAAATCTGAGGTAATCTGAATATCAGGAAATTGTCCAAGTATTTTTATTTTTTATTCTGATTTGTTTAAAATAACCTAAAAGATTAAGTTCAATTATGTGGGAGGTTGAGTTTATACTTTTTTATTCTTTCAAATGACAATAAGATGATATTCTTATAAATGTTTTAATTATTGAATAATAAACACAAATAATGAAAAGTTTTTTGATCAGCTGTTTTAGCACACTTGAAATTTGGCCAATCTGAATGTCAACGTCAACAATGCTTGTTGTCGTCGACTTGGGATGTTTAGGTTAGAAGTTCTATCCTACTCTGAAAATCAAATTTGGATAGTTTATAACATATACCTTATCTGTATTTCATTCATCCAAAGAAAATGATAGTATATTATTGCAGAATACTTTATTCAATTCTAGAAGCTTAAAATGATTCCGTTTCATAAATTATTTGTAAAAACGTTCAGCACCATGGATATTGCCCAAGTAGTTCCAAAATTATTCACCATGTTTCGTGATAAACGAAGTAGTATGAGGTTTGAGGTTAGATTCTATTATACTCTGAAAATTGAATTTGAATAGTTTATAATATCTTATTTGTATTTCATTCATCCAAATAAAATGATAGAATCTTATTGCAAAATACTTTATTCAATTCTAGAAGCATAAACTGATTCAGTTTCATAAACTATTTTGTAAACACGTTCACATCAAATCAGAATCAGCTGACTTCAAGGTTATTTTACAGCCCTAGGGCCGTAAAACTTTTACCGGCCTGGTCGGAAAACAATCACTTTCGGCCTCCATATGACGCACGTAAACCAGCTCATTACATCCAAGTGGGGCGAAAAATTATTTTCAGAAATATTTATAAAAATATTCTCATATAAAAAATGAGATCATTCGGAGCTCTCTATCTCCAATGAGTACTGAGTTATGAATTTTCAAAAATGAGTGAAATTTGAAGAGAAAAACAATTTTTGATGAATTTTAGATTTTGATCAACAATATCTTCCGATTGTTACCATTTAGATGTATAATTCAAAATCCCTCTGGGCGTATTTTTGTGCTCTACAATCTGAGATCAGGTAGAGCGCTCTATCTCATATAGATTTCCAGGTTCACCTGACAACAATGCTCCTTGTATTGTGAAAAACACCTCATTTTCAGCTTCAACCATCATCACCAACTACATAGTCTTCACATTGATATTTCGCATTGATATTATTAATTTTTTATTATTACTATTGGTAGCCTTTCGTACTAAGTTTTCAGAAACTTATTTAATTGATAATTTTACCATTTCAAAATTGAAAATAAACCAACATGTTGTTGAAAGAATATTCAAAATCAAATTAACTAGGTATTGAAATATTTATTCCACTCTGAATGAACAATTAACGTTTTGTGTTACTTGGGCTGTCTCGTTCAGGCTATATTATGTTTGTCCAAGAGAATCCCTAGACAGATAAATATTGATGATCATCATAATATATTTATTATATTATCTGCTATTCTCCTAATTCAAAGAAGATTTCAGAGCTCAAGAAAAATAGGCATCTGTTATGTCGTCTGCAACGTTCAGCCATAGTTATAAATGTTTTTAAGTACAGAAGTTTTTATTAAGCCAGTTATAAATATTTTCAAGTACATAAGTTTTTTATTCAGCTACAGGTTACAAGCACTAAAGCAGCAAGTAACAAGCTAAAAGTTTCCTCTCAGTATTTTTATAGGCCTACATAGCCTATATTATAGAATTATGAGACTTGGAATTGTCTCTACTTTCCTTCATCGAAACTGGGTTTCTTATTATTCTTATTAGCCTTCTATTAATAGAATATTTTATTAACTTTGAACAATGAGGTACTAGTTTCGATTGTTACAAAGTAACCATTATAACAATAACGGTGCTTAAAATCTAACAATTTTTCAGTTTGCAGAGCAAACCGATCTCACCAAATATTAAATTTTTCAATAATGGCAGCAAAATTGTCACCAACTTTCAGGGTTTACTGATTTTTCTTAATTCTTGTTTATTCTAAAGCTGGCCACTAACGGTAGAACATGCATGAACATAACACACATGCATGCATGTTTTCTTATCAGCGAGAGACTTCTAACATAAATAATAAACAACCAATACCAATAAATAAACCATTGGAAAATAACAAATTAGGATAGAAAAATAATTTAACCTCAAATAGAGCGGCGAAGAAAAATTAACATAAAAATCGGAGATACGAAAACCTAACCTGAAAATATTTTGCTTGAAGCTGTGATGACGCAACATGTATATCAAACAAGTTCTATCGTTAGTGGCCAGCCTTACAAGTATAGGCTAGGTGGCTAGCTTTATCAGAGTGGAATATCAGTTTCAAAAATTAGTAGACAAAATAATTTTCTATAAATTCATTATTCTTAAGAAAATTTGAATATGTAATTTTAAGCTGGGTTTACACCAAAATGTTAACTGGGTTTAACAAAATGTTAATAACTTAATCCTTATAGATTCCACAGATTGAACGGAACTTGACAAACACATATGTCCATCATGTGTATGATAAGTTATGTTCAATTTAATAGAATCCATAAGGATTAAGTTATTATCTTTGGCATAAACGCAGCTTAATAATAATTGCACACGACAAGTTGTGCAATTCTTCCATCATTGAAAATTTTCAACAAGTTTAAAATAGTTAATTAACTATAGTATACTGAATATAATGAAATCAATTTTTCAAGAAAAAATCACATTATTTAGCAACGTACATGCATGTGATGAATACTGGTTTAATACAGTTTTAAATGTATATTACAGCTGCGTTTACACCAAAGCTGTCCACAAATAGTTTTCTACAAAGAGATTTTATGCCATGAATATGTTGATGTTCTGAAATGTAGAGCAACGCAGTGGAAAACTTACCGCAAACTCAGTTGACGACTCTGGTGTGCCCGCCGCAAAGTAGACCCACGATAATCCACGCCACTCCAACCCACGCCGTGGAAGGTTTTGTAAACCATTACTATAGAATTTTTCATAATCAATCAGCTTGTATGTTCGTAGCCTTGTATGTTGCATGAAGAGTTGAAGATCAGCTTGTTCCGTTTCAAATACTATAAATTAATATTGTATCACAAAATTTCAAGTTACGAATCCGATTGAATGGTTTTAATCTCCAGCTGACAAGTGTATTATTCATTGCATGCATTACACAGATGTCTGGAGAAGCCTAGCAAAAAAAACATCCCACGGCGTGGGTTGGAGTGGCGTGGATTAGCGTGGGTCTACTTTCCGGCGGGCCTAAACTCGGCATAAGAGTTTCCGAGCTCGGGATTCAGCTAAGTTCTATCTAGACTTAAAACAGTTGGAGTCAGAAAATTGGCTTTCCGAATCGGGACGTAG